>NW_010310091.1:34920-153492 GCF_000700745.2 Antrostomus carolinensis | reverse complement strand
CTGCTTCAGAACATCATCTTGGAGATGAGTCGTTTATTGTTTAGACAATGGTAGAGATAAATGATTTATGACATTCACTCAGCAGCAAAGTTAGTACAGAGTAATGTGTGGGTTGTTGTACCAGCTGAGTAAACCTATTAACTGCCTAGGATAACTGTGTAATACTCCAGGCATTGAATTGCTTAATGATACATTTATAATAGAAGCTGTCCCAGATGTCAGCGTCTTAAAAATTGTGCTCAAGTATCAGATTTAAGAGATTTTGTGTTTTTATGCAAGGATAAACGAAAACAATGGGTGAATGTAGTAGCTTAAAGTCTTACTTTAGCAAGATACTCAAGCATATGCCCAGCATTTACAAATAGCTCTGTCAAAATAAGAATCACTGCAGAATTGCTCTTACGCTGGAAGAGCATGGATGCATCTTGCAATAAGGTTATCAGAATTCAGAAAGAAGGAGGGATGGAACAAGTAATATCAAAGTATAAGCCTGCTGTAACAGTATCCATTACTTGGGATGAAGTATATCAATGAATGATAAGTAAGCTGTATTGCTTAGTAAACAGCAAGTAAGCTGTTTTCAAGCACATACAAATCCAAATCAGATGATTTATTGTCTCAGATGCCCTCCAGAATATAATGTGAGATGTTAATTTGTTTCTGTTGCATACTAATGATAATCTTGCACTACAGACATGAATACTACGTGACAGAATATTGATGTGTCTTCCTTAGGCTGTTTCAGAGCACGTAAAGGAGGGAAGAGAATTGGAGATTATTAAGACTGTTGGTTAAGTTCTCCTATGCCCATCCTTCATAATTAGGCTCCTCTGAAGTTTCTTTAAATCAGAAAGTAAACTTTTTACCCAAATTTTGAAACTAGACTATATAGGGATCATCCTGCTTCCCAAAAAATTAACAGTAAAATTATCTTCTAGTTATCATCTGAATGAGAACAGATCCTAAAATGGCTGTTCCTGAAGTGTTTAAGCAGAGTTCAGTTACACATCTATTTTTTCAGAGGTGGTCTTGAGTCACAGCATTCGGATTCTTTTCAGCTGAGCCCAGAAGCTGACTCTGTATGTGAAACTGCTGTTGCAAAGCCATGATACCAGCCAAAAAGGGCATTTGAAGGGCTTTTAAACAAACAAGGAAAGGAGCAAAAGGTCAAATCAGATATTAATCCTGGAGAAATAAAGATCACAATAATATCTGGATTCTGCATCTGCCCAGCATATGTAATTTCTGGCAATGAGTAACTACTGTTGGAGAAGTAAATAAAGAAGAATGACAAAAGAGGCAAGCTGAACACCATGGCTCCAAAAATCAGGCAGGGCAAAGTTAATAATGAAATAACACTGATGGGCAAAGACTGTTAGAGTTTCTTTGTCTCTTCCTGTTTTTTAGAAAAAGATTCAGTCCTACACATGCTACAGAGAGGGAAATGCTGACATGCCACAGTTCAAAAGCAAAATCATAGTTTGGTCTATCAGAGCTAGTTTAGCATACATACAGGTGTGTCAAAATAACACAGGTAACAATCTCTCTTACTCTGCTTATCAAGTTGACGTTTTAGGTTGTTCTTTTCATTCAGCAATACTAAAAAAATTGTTTCTAGACTAAAAGGCATATGGAAGCCAGACAGTGCCAGAGAAGTTTGTGTTTAACATCGAGATGCAGTTCTTTGTCATGGGTGGATCATAAACATTCAATAAAAAAAAAAAATGGAGTAGAGAAAAACTGTCATCATGATTTATCTTTTTATAAAATTCTTCTAAGGTTCATCTCAAAGATATTTTTCAAAGTATGTCTTCTATTCTTTCAAGGCCCAGAAATACCATTACGGGATAGTACAGAACAGTAACATCATATTCTTCTAATGAGAGGACCATTTTGGCCATTTAATACAGAGTCTTAGGTTGGGAGAAGGAAGAATTTCTTCATCCCAGTGGAACAGTATCTGCTATCAGGCCCAGTCCTAACTCTGAGAATGCAAGAAGCGTGCTCCAGGCTTTTCCGAGACACTCCCAAGTGAAGTCCTTTCTGAGAGAAAATAAAATGAAAAGAGTGCGAATGTTATAGTCCAAATTATAATGACCTATTTTTTTCCTTTATAGGAATATACTGCAGAAATTAGCTTCAGCTGCCTTCTGGTGTACGTCACAAGCCAAATGGCTTTATAATTCCAGGGGAACATGAATACCTTGGGAACTGGTAGTCATACAAAGAGTGATAGTACCTGAAGCATCTGCATCTTAGCTGATAGAAAGCTTTAAGTGTTTACAACAGACATCTCAAATGTGAGTCTGTTACACTGATGGCTTCATATAGGAGAAAGCAGTAATATGGCATTTTCCAAGCAATCCGCTCTGCTAGCAAGCTGGCTACCATATCTCATATAGCATATGGGTATTCTTGAGTTTCTATGGCTTCGTAGTAACCGTGGATCATTATTGCTAGTTCTGACCCCAATAGGAAATGACACAATGTCTGTCTGTTTTGTAAATTACCATTATTTTTGCTTCTCCACAAGACATGTTCCCATATGATAGTTAAAGGAGTCCAGTAGGTCAAAAGCCTGTGCAATGACCTGATCTAAGGACCAGTGCTGGATTTAGATGAGATTTTATATGAGACAAGCCCCTCTTTTGACCAGCATCATCCATTAGATGTTGTATTTCACTAGCCATAGAGAAAGCCAGAAGGCAATGCTGCTCACGTTTGAAGTAAAAAAGATGTGGCGTAGTAGATCTTGCTAAAACTGGACCTACTCTGTTCCTCCTGCATCACAGCTGTGGATCTGTGCCTGTGTGGGTACAGTCACTGCCTCTGCCTGCCTTGGTGTGACTCTTGACTCTCTTATCTTATCTCACAGAGCAGGCCTGCAATGACAGTCAACTTCAGCCAACAGTCCAGATCACCAGACAAGTCCATAGGGATGGGGCAAGGTCAAGGTCAGGCCACAAAGTCAAGCCAGTGGGTAAGGATCAGGGCTGGAATCAGGGAGGTACAAGAGCAGACACAGGTGAACCAGCAACGTAGCTCAGGCAGAGAGTAAGAGCCTGAGTTCTTGAGTAAGTACCACCTGAAGGAGGGGCAGGCCCCCACTGCAGCTTTTCACAGCACTGATTTAAGGCTGGACATCTCTGTTATCAAAATTGGCCCTGAGCCCAGGGTGCCAAACGCCCAGGTGGGAGGAGATGTGCTCAGGTCCATGACAGTACAACTCCTGAAAGTTTGAATACATCAATTGTTGGAAAGAAAGATGAAAAAAAGGATGTGAACATTCTTAAAAGAATTCATTCTTACCTAATTTCAGATCATTTTAGGCTGTCTTTCTGAACACTGGGAATGTCATGTAGACATCTGTTGTAAGTTTGGAAAAGGTGTGCTGTATTTCCATTCAGTTTTACCTTAGGTATAGATGCAACAAATCATTCTCATAATAAAGGCTTATAAGACTACGCCAATGCTCTGGGTGTCTGAGCATTTCACTGCCAAGTGTCTGGTTGCTTTTCAGTTCTATTCACAAGCTGCTACCAACTTGCCTTGGTACTTACCAAAGAGGCTATGTTCTCAAATACATTAAGTAATGAATTGATTAATAAAGTCACTAAGATCTAGGGACGAAGGCCACTTACACTTGCAGCTGTTCTTCTGCTCCAGGGTCTTCACTGAGGCTCTCCCCGTGTATGCACTGTAGCAGGTTGTTGAAGATCAGTCAATGAATATGTGTGAAGTATCTAATAGTTACGTCTTCTGAAATGAGACCTGCAGTGCACAGAAAGGATGTCAAATGATCACCTATATTCTTCTGTGGCCATGTGACCTTCACATCTTTCTAGGATGTCTTAGAGAACATTCTTAGATGCCTGAATGACATAAGAGGAGATGAGAGTAGCTAGCCAGGCACTTTGTAATTTTATCAGCCCTCATTCATCTCACCAAGCAGGCTCAGAAATCCCTGGAAAAAAAAATCAAACTTCACATAGATTTCCCAGTGACTTCCCTCAGCAGCCCTGTAGCTTTTAAATTTGTTTTTGCCTTTATGCATCATCTTTTCCAAGACCAGCAGATACTGATCATAAAAAGTCTGATGTTGTCCTAAACATGTAACAACTTCCAGAAACCCAGATCTGTCTTAACTTTTGTCATTGAAACCTGTAGAACGTGTTTCTAGCCAACATGCAGTCCACAGCATCCTAAGAACACTTTTTCTTTATCCCACTACATTCCTACCCATCAACTTGTCCTTGCTGGGTCTTTGTGAATCCTAACACCCCAGACACCTGGGAGTACAGCCAGCATAGAACATATTTGGGAATTTGCCACCTATCCAACTGAGAAAGGCTCATTAAGTGCTTAGAAATTAAGAAGCAGATGAAAAGATAATGTGATGTTGTGTTTTTTTAAACGCTTTGATTTTAAACCAATCTGATGGGATTTTTAGATGATCTGGGGGAGAAAGAGGTCTAAACTATGAATTTGGGGCTGACAAGGCAGGATACAGCATTTTCTGTTCTGAATAAAACCAACACTAAAGTGAATCAAAGATTGTTATGTAGGCAGCAAATGCAGAGTGAAGTTTGAAAACTCTGCTTTAATTCCAACCCTTGTGTTTATGCCTTAAAGTAAAGCTATGCTTTATATATTTTAAAATGATTTATCAAATAATAAGACTTACAATTCAGTGCAACCTGGAATAGTTTATAGAATCTCACAAGCAGCAGTTCTGAGTCCTATAGGCAACAGCTGCACTCAGCTGTGAGCAAAAGCTCTTCCATCTGAAAAAGCAACATTTTGAGAATGCATTTCCCATCCCAGGGCCTGCAAAAGAAGGTGTTAAGTCATGACAGTCTGTTGGAAAATAATAATTTATATGCTTTCCTTAAAAAAAAAAAAAAAAAGAAAGAAAAAAAAAAGAAAAAAGCTTTCCAGAATACACTTGAGAAATTGAGGGGTGGAGAGGGAAGAAGGTGTTAAGTGTGTGGAAATGTTTATGAAACTGCATTTTGATTTCACTTGCTCAGTTGGAATTTCTTTTAGTCTTCATTGCAGAGAACAGCAGTAGAAGAGAAGTCAGTCTAAGCTCGGTAGAAGAAGTCAGTCAACTCATCATCTATGATCATTCTGTAGTGAACAGAGAAAGGTGAACAGTCTTCCAGAGCATGGCAGTGAAGATAATTTTCTGCATTCTGGGAACCTCTCTTTCCTTACTGACTGTAGACACCTAGGAAGTCCCTAGAATACTATCTTGGGCATCTAAGGTGATTACCTGAAGCAGAGATGTGTGATTATCGCCACAGAAAAAACCCTCTCCTTGAGGCTGGGAAAGGTTAATGGGGCCGGGTCTTTTTGTGCTACACCATGTGGCTTCGTCCTTGCTATGTTTCCAAGAACTGCTGTTTGTCCTCTGGAAGGTAGTGTTACATTTTTCTCTTTTTTTAATTGGTTGGTTGACATAGTCTGAATGGGTGCTGGAGGATGAACCAGTAACTGTCTGGAACCAGTAACTGGCTCCAAGGAGAAGTCTGTCCCCCTTTTCCTCATACAATGTGAAGAAGCTTTACCCCACTGAACTCAGCTCTTATCCTAATTCTTATCTGCAAACTCTCAAACATCAAAAAAAGCAGGAGCATGAGGTGTTTTATGGTTTATAATTACAGCTGGAATTTGGGAATCACTTTTCATCTCATTCTCATTTCGCTCTACCAAGGACTTCTGATGACTTTGGACCTTTCCAGTGTCCATGCAGCCTTCTGACAACTTTGTAGGGGAGAAAAGAAGGCTCTTCATTTTGGAAAGTCTCCCTTGTGTAATCTTGCGCCTTTCCAATTTATTGTGGAAAAGGAGAATTGCTGGGAAAGGCTCAGCAGAACATTTGCAGCCTTTGCTGTTTCCTTAAAAAGCCTTGTAGCAAACTTACAGGGAGATTGGGGAATACAGTGTTCTCTCTCTGCCAGTATCTCCTGACCAAACGCCTAAACTCACTGTGCAAGAGTTTTCTGTGCTGCCGTCCCTCTCCAGGAAACTCTCTCAGACTCTTAAAGGCCCTTCTAGCAGGTTGAACTCCAGTGTGTGTTATGGGCTGTGTTGGTTACCTTCCAAATACGGAGGCACTATAACGAAGCCAATCAGCTGTCAGGCTTTAGGGCTTACAATGATTAGGGCCAACAGCACTCTGCATTTTTTATGGAATTCATCCACAGAAAGTTGGAAAGGAATAGGCAAAAAAATCTTGTGTATGCAATATTTTCATGGCATTTTTGTTGTTGCTGGGGAGCGCTTGCACTGATACACTGCAAGCTTTACGAACCTGGCAAACAAGCCAATATAGAGAGGAGACTGAAGGTAAATCATTCCTGATTTTTATGCCTGCCCCTTTCTTAGTTTGAAATCTTGTTTTGTGGGAGTATTTTTCCTCCAGATAAAAGCCTCATCTGAGATTCAGACGTATTTGGGTTTGAATTCCAGACAGTGACTTGGAAAATCTTGCATTGCACATGGAAAAAGTGATACCTGATTCTAATGGCTCGCTGTAGCTTTAGCATGCTCTCATCTAGTGGCAATGCTTTCTTAGCATACTGTGCTAAACAAAGTTCTCTTTAATGAGGGCCTGCAAATGATTTGCAAGCCTTGTGATGAGAAGGAGTCAGAAGTTTGCTTTACACAGTTGCTATCAGAATTGAATGCTAATGTGCTGCGTATGAAAAACGACTTTTGTACATATGCCGAGGGGTGTGCATGTGTGAGTATAAGACATGACTTCCTATACTCTGTGGCTATTTCCAAGCACGGCTGCCTTTAAGTCAGACTGCACTTTGTATAAAGGTAAGCTACCCACCTTACCACCTCTGTGCTTTTTATCACTCATCTACCCATCTCCTGCCTGCCTGCCTGCCTGTTGATTTTCCAGTCTGGTTTTGATCAGGCTTGCAGCCAGTCAACCACCTTCAGTGTGGACAAAAGAGCTCAGAAACTGATGCACTCGCAGAAAATCACTTAGCAAACTTAATGGCCCCTTAGTTTAATTGCCCTGTGCGGCTTTCTCTTTTTCCATATCCTAACCAGTTAAATGAAGAGGATTTTAAAATGTTCTTAGAAATTACTTAAAAATATAAGGAATGGAAGTAATTTAAAATGGCATTTGGAGGACAGGAGAAATCATTAAATGAATGCAAGCCTAAATTTTCAGTTACTGAGGCCTTTTCTTCTGTAGTGCAATTTTTGGCAAATCAAATTTCTACTGAAAAATGTAAACAAGAATTGTCAGGACTTCACTCTTTGGATGCTATTTTTCAGGAGTAAAACCAGGTTCTGCCAATATATCTCTCACATTGTTATGGAGATTTGAAGCAACATGTTCAGTTTGGAATAGGGTGTTTTATCTTTCCATTGACTCTTCCAATAGATCAAAGGAAAAAAATCTCCCCAAAGGGCTTGGTTTGGTCCTATTTAAAAGGAAAAATCTGTAAACTTTCTTTGCAATTTGTCATTTCGATCAATCTCTTCCTGACAGAAAATAACAGCTATTGGCTCAGGTGTCTAATGCTGAGGCCAAATAAGATTAGGGAAGGTAATGTTAGCTTGCATATCCCAGAACAGTTCATGGTTCATGATAACTGTTGAATAACCAGGGTCAAATCAGTGTTACGCCACTAATAAGTTACTGAAGAGCTCCCACAAAAATCTTGTTGCGCCAAGCCTGTGATAAGCCATATGTCTCAGGGGACAGCATTGCTGATGAGAGAAACTAGGGAAACCTGTCTGCACCTGATTTTATACATCAGTCAAATATTAAAAAAAAAAAAGAAAAAGAAAAAAGAAAAAAAGAAAAAAAGCTTATTTATTTATTTTGTAAGTGTTCCACAAGTACTGGGTATCTCTAAACGATTAAATAAGAACTACAGAGTCTTTCTGTTGTTGTGACTCACATCTAATTGCATTCTTGGCTTTAATGGTGACTTGTCTTCCTGTAACCAGTCATTTTGCTATAGGAATTCTGAACTGTTTTATGTAGTAAGTCCAGCTGTAAGCACCTTTAGCACCTCTTTGAGTTTCATGTGATTTGATTATGGAACCAAGTGTCACTTCAAATTGAACAAAAACATAAAATTATTTTCATTTTGAAGAGAACAATTGCTATTTTGCTGTCCTGTCTTCAAAATGTCAGATGATCCCTGGAAACATTCAAGGTCAGGCTGAGCAACCTGATCTAGTTGAAGATGTCCCTGCTCACTCCAGGGGGGTTGGACTAGATGACCTTTAAAGGTCCCTTCCAACCCAATCCATTCTATGATTCTATATCTGAGGCTCAACTGTTTATAACAAAGTTCTGCCAAGGCTGTATTACCTATTTTTTGCTCTGCCTGATCTCTTCAATATGGCCTGGAGATTTCTTTGAACGTCAATGCTTCATTACATTTCATTTCTAAGCTGATGGTACTGAGTCACTGATTGCTTTTCATAGATTTGAACTATGTTCCAGTTCAAGACACGATTGGAATTGCTTTCTCACACCTACTAAATATTCCTCGCTTACAGATCAACTTCTTCTAGCCTTGGGCTATTAATCTAGGCGTGCAAATCCTCTAAATGTGGCTATTACTCTTCTTTTTACCATCCTTATGTAGGCTTTTATCTGGTGATTGCAGGCAGCCAAGAATGTCTGCAGCATATTTAGAAAACCTTTCCAAAACTACACTCTGATCCTTACTCCCATTGCTATTCACATGTGAGCCCCCTTCACTTTGCTCTTTAAATAGCTTCATAGGTTAGTCCTTCTTAATTTTTCCCCACTACTGTTTGATAAAATGCCTGCTAACATACAGGGAAGTGAACCTGGGCTCTGTGTTCAGCAGAAGTATATTCCTTCTTCATTTTCCAGATTAACTGAGCAAGGTGCTAAACTCCTAAAAGCCCTTGTGTTCTGTACCAAGACCCTGCAGACAGCACACTGGAGGATCAGCCATTACATCTTACGGCTTTGGTGTCCTTTCAGTCAGTAATTTTTGGATCCTGTGTTTAACTGAAGACCCAAAAAGACAAGATTTAAGTCTGGAACAGAAAATAAAAGCTCAGTTAATGCTAATGCAAGTTTTTACTTGAAGGATATCACCACTGGCACCTAATCTTACAGATGCTTCTGCTTTTGTTGTTATTGTGCTAAAGCATCCAAAAGACAAGATGGGAATTATGGAGAGACGAGGCACTGGTGCATTTATACAACTAGTCATAATTGGGGAATAATTTATAATGAAAGTATCTGATCAAAATAATTTAAATTTTTTGCTGCAGCACACTAGTGATCTGTTCAGTTCAGTATTTGTCAGCTCACCCTCTCTTCTCATCAGAAAAGTAGTTTAGTGCTTTATAAAAATACAAAGTAAAAGAACTCTGTGAGGTAGGACGATGATCCCTTTAGGTCTATTTGTGGATATCAAATACAGGCAAGGTTGCTAGTCATATTTTCCAAGATAACGAGGTGCTTTAAGATTCAAAAAGACACTTTGCAGAATTGTTGGATGCACATAGGCACTTAGCTCCCCAAAATGCAGGTGGGTACAGAGATTCAAGCCCTTTAAAGAATGTGGGTGCTATGGAATCTGATACAAGAGTACCCTCAAGCAGAACCTCTAGCATATTTCAAGCTAGATGCTGGGACTCTTCACACATTGCACAGAGTTGGGAGCTTCAGATCAAGAAAATAATGAAACTCATCAATAAAAAAGCATTCAGGCAGAAGCAAGCCTCAAGTCCTTCCTTTGATGGGCTGATCTTTTCTATTTTCAATTCATTATATTACAGTCTCTTGAAGACTTCAGAAAACCAGAGAAGAGTCACTCCTTTCTTTCAGAGGATGGTTAATAATTCAGCAGGTGGCCTTCTGGGCACCTGTGAAGTTTTCATATAAGAAGCCTGAGAACTGACAGACTTCAACACATAAACACCTACTGAGGATTTAGAGAATCTACCAATCTTTTTAAGTCCTTTAAGGCTCTAAACCTAAGTGGTACTTTTTTGAAATTTCTCAAAGCTTTGAAGTTCTTATTAGGTGCTTAAGTACTCCTTGGGGTAGCAGAAGACTTCTGCAGTTCTGGGCATGGTTAGCGTGCAGAAACAAATACTGAGTTGGAGTAGGGATGTGAACCAAAGGCCCTTCTGATCTGAGTAGTTTCATATGCAGTCTAGTTTTCATCAATGTTAATAATGTTAGTATATATGACCTCAAAAATTTGTTCCCACAAACGTAAGTGCTGCTAAAACTCCACCACTTTTATGTTTCCAAAGAAATGAATGTAAAAGGAGTGTGAGATTGACCCATGAACCATTTAAAACTTTATACAGTTATTTACATTTAAAATGTGCAGTATTTGTCCAACTGTAAGTTTAGCTTTTAAAATATCTGAGACCCTGGACTAGTTATTTATTGTTATAGGAATTTTTTTTTATTAGTGGCACAGGAACTAGAGACTTTTAATTCTAAGTCTAGACTTAGCTCAGCAAATAGTCCAGAGACAGTGACTTTCTGACTTATTGCCCAATGTGGAGGAACAGCTTCAGTGACAAAAGGGGTTACCTCAGATGAGAAAGCTGTCCAGCACCACTATAAGATCTATTCTCAGAGGCCATGCATGTACTGTAATGTCAAGCAAATTTCTCTGAGGGAAATGCTGCTAGATTTCTTGATTTGGTGGCCACTGTGTGCAGTATCATCATTTGAAAACTCTTGGCGAGAAATGGTGCATTCATCCCATTTTCAGGCTTTTAGCACTCTGAAATCAACAGAATCAAAAATATGTTACTGATCCACAAACAGACAAGGTTGATCGTTTCCCCACTCCTTGAAAGAAATGTGTCAGGACATGATGCTATAAAAAAAACCAACAAAGCAAAACAGAACTGAACATAGAAGACAGGGCATGCTAGTGGTGATGCGGCTTCCTTGTGCAAGAAGACTCTACCCTGACAGTGCCTGTCTGTGGAGGCAGGTAACATAGGAACAGCTCTATCAGGGCAGACCAGAAATCTCTCTTTTCCAGTTCCCCATGCCTACCAGTGGCCTCCAGTGGGTGCCCAGAGAAAGGAGCACAGGAGCAGGACAACCATGCGATGCTACTCCCCAGCACAACTTCTCCTCCTCATAGCCTACAATGGATCTTCTAACTCAAATTTCTTCAGTTATATTTTTGAACTCATAAAGCCTTTGGCAGACA
Organism: Antrostomus carolinensis; assembly: GCF_000700745.2. Taxonomy (NCBI): domain Eukaryota; kingdom Metazoa; phylum Chordata; class Aves; order Caprimulgiformes; family Caprimulgidae; genus Antrostomus; species Antrostomus carolinensis. The sequence goes on along the minus strand of NW_010310091.1, from coordinate 142,276 downwards.
GGATTTGGATTTTGAAAGTCAAAACCAACAAAAGAACAAGTCATGGCTCTCTAAAGTTCTCTGCCTGCTGTGGAGCAGGAACATGGTGTCTGTTTAGAGCAGCACCCTTCAGTCAGCTCCTTGCACGTGTTCCAGTGGAGCTGCATTTTGCTATATAGCAAATATAATCCCACTGATAATAGTCTTATTGTTCTTAGTTACAGTTTGTGGCTTAATTACCAAGTCTGTGGATTCCCAGAAGTCTACTAACCCCTGGTTTTACTTTCTAGTGTCCCTAGGACCTCTCTTAGAAGAAAGCCTGTTAGTCTACTGTACAATTTTCTCAGAGACTTCTTACCATTACATCACTGGACCTTTATGTTAGAATTATTTATGTTTCCAAAAGACGCTCGAGTTACGTAATAATGTATCAATTACTGTTAGCATCATGTAAAAATATTATTATTGAAAAATTTATCTTAAATTGTGTTTGTTAAAAATAACGTGATTTTTCAAAGCAAAGTTAATTAAGAATACACAGGAATTTTCCAAGTCAATCTTCAAGCAGGAAGAATTGAAAAAGTCATTAGATTAATTTAAGAAACCTGTATTTTACTTGTGATCTATAACACCAAAAGAATTGAGTTGTTCCTTTAAGTCTTAGTTTTTATATCCATAGATTTTATTTGGAAAGTATTTTGATATGTGAATAAAAAGTCTTATATAAAGACTGAATACTGTTCTGCTACTTAGTTGGCAAAGGCATATTGTATAACCGTATCAAAATATAGAAATATAAGACTTTCTATGGCAGGCTGAATCACAGCATGAAACTGATTTATTGAGAAGGTCTCTACCAAATACTTTAGACAGAAATAAATTCCAAGTGCAGCGGGCAGAAAAACCTGCTCAATGTTCCATTGCTGTTTTCTGAAGTACAGAGTATTTTTTTCTAGTATGTGTCTGGCTATAATACTGAAATCATCCTATTTCTTGAAGCCTCAGTAGTATCTTATGACAGGCTAATCAGAAATTGTGAGGAAGACGTGGTTTTTGTCAAAGGGCAATGTCTTGTCTTCCTATTAATTGCCTTTCTTTATGTTCTTATGATGACAGAGTGGAAAGCTGGAGGTACCCAATGTACAAAGAGTGTTCATTATTTTCTAAACGGTTTATAACAATTACTTACTAGAGCTCTTTTATCTTCGTACTTGTTTGCAAAGAGAAGCCAAAACAAATACCCTGAATAGCAGTAATATATTCGGTTCTCTTCTGTAGCTGAAACCTTGTTGTGTGGTTGAGATCTAAGCTCTGTGTAAATTGTCTGGACAGTGGCTGGGGCAAAGGGAAGTAAACTTCACATTGTTTACAGGAAAGCACTAAGAGCTGCACCAGAAAGGGTTACTTTTTGACATTAAATAATCTATATACTGTCCTATTATTAGCAATTGTTTAATGCTTGATTATCCAAGACCCGGAAAGTTATAATCATTGAGTGGACCAGTTAGAGGGTGACTGTGCCCTGGTAAGCAAAGGACAGACAGTAAAAATGGAATAAAAGAAAAAATGTACTAAACAAATGACTCAAAATCACATCACTTATTGGAAAGCTCCCTTCATTTCAACAGGCACATACACAGGCCAGCTAAAACTTTCAGCGGAGGTAAATCAGCACATCCTTCCATTAATATAAATGACCAAATGATGATTTAATCTGTCTGAGGATCTGGCCCTGAGCATTCAGCTGCAGGTTAGATCTGGTTTTGTCAGTTTTGTGGCCTAATTTTCCTGCCTGGACAGTTGGAATGACTCTCCTCTAAGCACATAGTGTTGTCTGTGTCATCATTTTGAACCAGCCAGCAAGTTCTGTATGGCACCAAAACTAGTGCTGGAATGAGGTGCACGCCAGAGATCCCAGCTCAGACAAGCAAATGCTTCTGAACTCACGAGCTCATTGTACAGAGTTTGTGCTAAAGAACAAGCCCAGAACACCTGCCAAAAATCACGAGATACTTGCATAGCTAGTAAGAAAAAAAAAAACAAAAACAAAACCAAGAAAAAAACCCCCTAGACTAAAATGAAACCCCAAATCTTAAAACTATGCTGAAAACCTTAAAGAAAATCACACCAGCTCCAGGCAAAGAATAAGGACTTTTTTGCCTTTAAAGCAACTATTTAAAACACACCAACCCTCTACATAAACTGTCTTCTATTATGATCTCTCTCATTTTCAGGGCTGAGGAGCTTGAAGAAAAGCATTAAATCATACAAGTGTAGATGATTCAGGACTGAATAAGTTGCTTCCAAAGTGAAAGCTCAAGGGTATTTCATGACTGTAAATCCTTTTCCTCTTACACACAGGCCTGGTGAGAACTTATGTGAGAGCAAAACCGTTCTCATCTCTTCTCTCACCTCAAGTACTGTCATTTCAAGCTTATTTAGTTTAAAGCAGCTAGAGGACTTCTGTAACAGTGCTTGTGAGGGCAAGCAGCAGATACTGTGGCACCAGGGTGAAGGCACTGGCAGGGGAAGGCTGGGAGCAGTGCCCTGGGTTGGGTCGTCTCTCCACGTGTCGAGCAAGTGAGTTGCACCAGGACAACCTGGATAAAACAGACTCACACAGCTCACAAAAATCTCAGTACAGATTTTTGACTTTACAGGTATGGTGACTGTGCAACCCTCAATGTTTTGTGGTTCTGTGAGAAGAGGAGGGTTTTGGGCAGGATATTACAGGCAACAGGCACTTGGTCTTTGGTCGTGCAACACTACCTTCAAGCTCCCGTTGGACATTATGTAGAGAGTTATAATTCATAAGCCTTACATTAGGAGGCACTTTGGTATGACAGTAAATTAAGGGAAGCAAGCCTTTCTCCACAAAGGATCCTAGCTAGGCACTATGAAACCACAAATCGCAATGTCTAATACAGTGTTTCTCAGACATTTAAATGTGTCACTCTCTTTTGACTAATCTCTTTTAAGTGCAGTCCCTTTCAGCAGTGTCATTGCTGCATGTTAGGGGAAAGAGGAGAAGCTGTGATTATTCCCTGTAGGTGTGGACACTCTTCCAAGTGAGAACTGAGCAGTGAATAATTAAGGACAATTGGTAGCTCCTCATGTAGTGTAAAAATTTGCAGCCAGTATTTGCTCGCTTCTACACTATCAAATCCAGCTTTTTCTAATTCTAAAAGCTCTGTTGAACAACCCACAAGTTGAGAAACCACAACTTTGCGCCCCCTGCTCCCACAAGAGAATTCACAGTCTTGACCTAGGCACTATCCCCCTTCACAACACCATGGGAAAATACACTACCATGGAAAAGAAAGATAAGTCAACTCTAAGGAAAGTGAGGATTAGAGCCCTGAAAGAGGCAAGATAAACACTTGTTAAACTCAGAATTGACAGCATTGTATGGTCTTCTGATGGCAAGCACCTAAGTCCTTCAGTAACCACGAGTGAGTCATTCCTTCATTTCAAACAACTGTTGGGCTGATACTCTCTTTTCATACAGGAAGACCCAGGACTAACTTTTATCCTTGATGGGACTTAGGTTGCTCCACTGAGCTGTGGAGCTGTGGGCTGTGTACTTATTCAGTCATAGGCTATGTAGTAGTGTGATGGCTCTTTCTCTTACTAAAGCTGTTACAACATGAATGGAATAATTATAAATTGAAGCTATCACAAAGGTTTAGCAAAGGAGTGATTTTGTAGGCTGGTAGGTAGAGTATGCACCTCACTGGGGTCAATATGGGAACCAAATCTAACTGTTTCTAGACTTTATTCCTAGGATGACTTATTTGCATTTTTCCAAAGGACTAATTAAGTATTTAAAACTACTACTTACAACAAGGATTTGGGAATAAGTAGTGCTGTGCATAAAAGAGGAAGGAAAACCTGAGTATTCCACTGCCTTGGCTTTTGTTGTCATTGTGTATTATAAAGATGAGTAAGGCAGAACTGAACCAACTCAGCAGGTTGATGGAGTCAGGATGTAGGAAGGCTGCAGAAATGAAGGAATAGGAGAATGTTGCAAAAGAACATCTGTGAAATAAATGAGAGAAAAGGTTGTCATGGTAACACCCCAGATCCCATGGAGGACTATGGTTTATAAAGTGGATATTTTTTAGGTCCTGACTGAAGAATTCTGAATTTCTGACACGGGCTTAGAAAAGAAGCAAAATGAAAATATGAACAGTGACAGGATTATCTGTAATGGACAAGAGATGTTGAAGAAGGTATAGATAAGCCATGTGAAATTCTTGAGGCAATATATGATGTTCCTAAGGAATGTCTTTAAGCACTAAAGCTCAAAAATCTGGAAAAGCAAGAGAATGACCACCCTAAGCTGGATGGCTGAGGTAGCAAAAAGTGAAATAGACAAAAGATGTGAAAGCTCAGTGCCATCGAATACCTATCACTAGATGTGGAGATAGGTCAATGAACAAAGCACATCTAAAGGCTAGCCATGAATGCAGTACACGCAGCTGGAGTTCATCAAGTAGCACAGAAAAAGCACGAAATGACAAGAAAAAGCATGCCAGAACAAAATCAACAATTAGAAGCAAAAGAAATAAAACTAGGTCTTATATGTTTGTTAGAGAAAGGGTGATATGGGTAAGTGCCTTGCTTTTAGGTCATGTATCTATGGCAAGAGCAACTGCCAAAGCTCACCAAAAGAGAAAAATACAGGATGCTGAGGGGTGATACGGTGTTCCAGAAGGTGAGGTTTTACTTGTAACTGACAGGAGTGCAGTGCAAAGTAGCAAAACCAAATGTTTTTTAAAACAAACCAGGACCAGAGGCAAAGAACACAAAAATGAGCACACTGTGCCTGGGAGAAATGAGTGCTAAGCTGTAAAATTTTCCCCAGAGTGCAACAGGCACGGCCAGACTAGAAAAATACTATTCTGCAAGACAGTGTTTACTCAATACAAATGTAACTGGAACCCTTCAAGCAGAAGAAACACTATGAAGAATAAGAGATGGTGAACTGTTAAGAGAGGATAGTTCAGAAGTCACTGCTAATTGCCCAAAGCACCTTCACTACAGTCTACAGATACGGCAATGCTATAGTTTACGAGCAGGGAGGAGCTGAATTTGTAAATGAAGTTTTATCCAATTAGCCTTGCAGCATGAAAATATGGCAACAAGAAAGCAAAATGAGACTTGCAATGTGATAAAATCAACATGTAATACAATGTGTGTGGCAAACATCAATATGGGCCAGTTTCTATGCAGTGGCTGGCAGGAATATTGGAGCAAACTACTCAAAGTGGGTTTCCAAGTGCTCACGTCCATCATATTGCCAGAACAGCCAGATGGGAGGAGAGAAGCCTTACCTACTGCCTAAGGTTACTGGACTCTTAAGAGTTTCCAACATAGCATCATATATACAAGCACTTGAGTAATCATACCTAGATCACTGAGAAAAGGAATTATTCACAAAAATACTTCTAAGCCAGCTCAGAGAAGGGAGTTTCCCACAAAAGCCAGAGGTACTACTTACTCTCCAAATGTGATCAAAGCCGACCATGGTTGTTATGTGGGGCAATGCAGGCTGACAGGCAGCACAGAAAATCCAGACCAACCCGTCAGAACACCCAGCCTCCCTCTCCCTGGTTTAACACAACATTCGTAGCTAACTTTGAGGGAAAAGTGGGAAATCCTCACTATAATGCACATATTCAAGCTTTGGGGAATCAGACAAACTGTCAGACACTCCTGCAGCTGCCACTGCAGTAAATATTAAAGCTTTTCAGCTGCTAAAACAGCCCAAAAAGTAGGACCCAGAGGAAAGTAATTCCAGTTAATTTGTACAGTTTACCATGAGTGGGAATTCAATCACGTCACATCATCAACATACACAGTCGGGCAAAAGGCCAAGGTGAACAGTTACGATTGCTCCCGATTCTGTTAATGAGTGCAGTGCTGAAGAGAAAAGTATCAGCAGCCTCTCCAGCGTGGAGAAGCATTCCCTCCCAAGGCATTAGCAGCAGTCTGATACAGCACATCATGTTAAAACATATGTATGCCTTGGTGCTTATAGACAAGCATAAGTACACAGCTACAAGCAGAAGTCATGCAATTAAAAAAGTAATATCAAAACCTACTGCAACCAGCAAGTGAAACACAAACCAGGAGTGCTCACACACTTATCTGTCTCCTCAACCATGGAGTGCCAGCTGCAGTGCTGTGTGCCAAGCCTGTATTTCCATATGCCACATGCCTCCAGCTTGCCATGAGCCTGCTGCCTATTTGTCATAACTGAGTACCCCTGATTACTTGTATAATTACCATTAAGTGAATCCAAGCTCACAGACAGGCCGTGCTGAATTGAGTGGAAAAGACTTGAGCTGTGTAATGAGAACTACAGAGCATCAGGCATTTTGAAAAGTTATGAGAAAATGAAAGTAGCATCTACTCCCATTTATTTTCATCTCATAACTGTGGAAAAGTTCAGAGAGTCTACTCATGACCCAGAAAAAAGGTAAATATAGGAAATAGCTGTTTTGGACCAAGAATAGAGCTTCCTGTGGAATAGGACTTTTACAGTCTGTTTTTGCTTTGTAGGAAAAAAAAAAAAAAGTCTGACTCTCTCTGTAACCTTTCCTTCCAATTATTTTAAAATTAGATACCTTAATAACAAATATGCATTTTTCTATATAGGCCACTGACATTCTGCCTTTGAAGAAGGTCCCAGGTAAATTAGCTCTTTTGCTGGGTTGTCTAAAAGATGGCTTATGGAGGGACCAGACAGTTTCTTCAACCAGAGAATATTGTGTATCTTTTCTCTTGTTCTATCTCCTATCCTTGGTTTATGATAAAGTGTTATCCTCTCTCTTGCTTTCTCTGGAGATGCTGTTCACTCCCTAAGCTCCTGAGCCTGGCAAGTTTTACCTGCTAAAATATCTTGCTTGCTCGTCACACAGATCTTCTCAGGCTCTCTTTGCTTTAGTCAAAATATTTGCGGGAAAGCTGACTAGATGTCACTTCTGGCTCCCTTTTACCTTACATGACCTAAATTAGTACCTAGTTATACTCCTCTTAGTGGTATAATGTGGTGAAGGCAATTTATATGCCATTTTCTAGCATGTTTGGTTTCCATTAGAGAAACTAAGAGATACTAAAAGACCTTCAATTGGAGAAATAAATTTTACCAGGGAAAAGACCAAGAATCTTTTAAATCACATATGTTCATGTGCTGTTGCATATGGATACATTTAAGCTCTTAGAGGGCTATAGCCATTTCTTTAAAATTAATGTGTTACTATGGCAACAGCAGTACTTATTCTGGTTCCTTTTGACATTCTTGCTTTGATAGCTGAAAGCATATTGAGTGGGTTGTTGATTTTTTGTCCCTCCATACATGAGTTTGCCTTGCTAATAGCAATGAAAATTAAGTATTGAGTCAGATTCTGTTCAGGTTTAAAGAGCTGCAGACTTGTTCTCAGCTGAAGGATTGCTTAAAGTGATCACTAGCAAAACTGTGCCTCTCTAAACTGTATTGGGAAAGTTTTCCAGTGAAGATGACCCTTAAACTTGCAAGCTTCCTGAAATGAGCAGCATCAGAGAGCTAAAAAGAAAATGTCTTTGGCTTTTCCAGAAAATAGGTTTATCTCAGTAAAAGTAAAGCTCAGCCCTGCTCTCTGTTCTTTGCAGAGTGGAAAGTAGTTTATGAATATCTGATTGAAAATACTGTTTTGGAATCAGGATTATATATTATCATTTTCACTGCTTTGTGGACATAGAACTTATGGATGTTCAGAAATCTAACTAATTTGGGAATCAGACAGATAATACTTGGCGGAACTTGGTGATTAATGCAGAGAATAACTATTTGTCCCTGAAATGAAGTTGAAAACAGTTTGGCCATGGTGACTATAATAAGCTGCGCTTCCATACTAAGAAATCTTAGCATTCACTTAGGACAAAGAACAGGCTGTAGACAAATATCGTACCTTTTACGTGTGTATTTTTTCACTGTTTGTGACAAACAGATGTATGCAGCTATACTACCCTTTGAGTTTACCAAATAAAGAAATCTCTAATAATAGAATAGAAAAAGGCATTTTTAAACATATCAAAACAATACCTGTGTATGCAAAGTAATGTAATTTCAAGGGCTTTTATTGATAACACGGTAACTCAATGTTTCTGGCAGAACTTTTAGAGTATGGAACACAGTATAGGAAACAGGTGGGACAGTAATTTAATATTTCTAGTGGGATACTTTAATATCAGTAGAGGCCACTGAGAGACTTCAAGGAAGTTTTGGAACAAGAACCATTTACTGAGACCATGTGTAGTATCTCCTGTATTTTGCATCAAAGGATGTTTTTAAAGACCACTATAAAAGAGGAAAAAACACTACTTTCATTGGGAACGCTATCTGTACAAAGGGAAAAATCCACCATCATTGCATTATCTAAGCAGCAGCGAGGATGCCTTCCAAGATCCGGGATAAGTTTAAGTAGGTAGGTAGGTAGAACATTTAGCCACGTAGTTCATATTAACCCTTAAGTCTGTCAAGTGGTGCAGTCATCTACCAACTTATTGGAAAGCCACCTCTTTAATTCTAAAATTATATTTAAAATCTTAAGACAAAAAATGGTAAATTATTAATATGATGGATGAGGAGCTGGATGCCAAATCCCTGTTTAAAAACAACCGGAGCTATACACATGATTCCCCGCTGTAGTAGCAGTGCCATTATAACAACGATGACTTAAGAATCTAAGTGATTTGTAGAGTAAAATAATGTATTTGCAGGCTATAAGGTGTAGCTATAAAAAATATAACGGCTTTCTGCCTTTCATGTGTGGCTGTGTGGGATAACAACTACTGGTTAAGTCGTGTGGCATCCTCATTTGACTTCAAAAGACAATGGTAATGCTGTCTTTCAAGGCAATATGCCTTCTTTCCTGTCAGATGGTTTCCTCCAGCCTCAGCTTATACCCCTGTATCTGTTCCTACACTAAAGGAGGCCAGGATAAGGCCTCATTAAGGGTCAGGACTTTTATGAAAGAAATACACTGGATTTTTCCTTGTAAAACAGTCTCCTTCACTCACATTTCTACTGTGAGCAGCTACCCAGCTGAAAGATGTGGTGGGATTCCTTGTTGATTGCACTTCATTTACTTCTGATTCAAATATTTTCCATTTGCTTACTCAAAGCTCTAACCCACCCTCTAAGCATCAATCATGAAATACAGCTTCCCAGTCAACGCCCCCCATTTAAAGAGGAAAGAGGTCTATCACAAACCCAGCAACAGGAGAACTGTTTCTGTGCTCTGTGCCAGTTACTGTCCTTTTTCCTTGCTAAACAGACATTTCTCTTGGTTTTGTCACAGAGCCTTGCACCAAGCTGAGAGCTAAACCAGCCTCACAGTCGCCATCAAGAAAGTACATACAGAGCTCCACAAGCATAGTGATAAGTGTGACATTCAAGCATCACTATTCATCATCAACAAAAATTCTGTGACCAGTAACTAGCCATCAATTGCAAATATTTCTGCTGCTGATAGGCAAAATTGGATATATTCTAGCTCAGAATCCCAAACCTATGTTGCTTTTGCCAGATTAACATGCCTGAAACACCATCCACTATTACTTAACAATTTGAAAAAATGGAGCTGCTTCTGTGAATACATAAAAAATTAAATTATGCGAGAGAGTGATAGTATTTTACTGGTTGCTCTTCAGGTTTGAGCACAGCTTTAAAAGACAACCAGCAGCTGAATGTTATATCTGTTAAAAGCTTAATACACACAAAGTTAGGGCACAGCTCATCTTTTATTTAAGCTTTATAGCTCCATGGTCCAACTAGCTACAACGGATCTGCAGCATGTAACACTGGAGTATCACAGCAATCTCTCCAGCCTTCTATTATTAAAAATTATTTTGTTACTAAACAATAAGTATATGTTTATATTCCAGAAGAGCTTAAAGAGTTTTAAGGAGTCAGGAGGGAGATGCAATGTGCATTTATAGCTCTCAGGGATAACTTCTTTCTCAAAAAATCTGAGATTTGCTTAGTAAAGGTACCCCAAAATTAGCATATTATATTGGCCAGTTAGTTGATGACCATGCAAATCACAAGCTTCTAGTGTCTGCTTATGTCAAAAGAAGATTGAAGATAATTTGTTTAGTGACATTGGAGGACTTCGTTTCTAGTCTGACCGAAAGTGATGGAGAAGGAAAGAAGAGGGAGTGACTTTATGTCTAACAAAATTTTGGAATACTTGTAAATGTCAATGGATTTTTTTTCCATTTCCATATCTGTGGTGGAGGAGAGTGGAATAAGGTACTTTGCCTTATATGGTTTATAGTCTTACCTGAGAATTAGAGCCTTGCAGTTCTGGCATCTTTGGAAACAGGAAACTTAAATTGGTTCAGATCCAGTAGAAGATACTGCAGATTCACTTACCTAAGCAGAGCAAATAGAAATGAGTTACATGCACTATATATTGCACCTAATCAGAATAAATGTGAGATTTGATGTATTTACGTGTTGCTCTTACTGATGAATGATAAGACCAAAGTAAAGTCTGAATACAAAGATGGTCTGAAATGAGAAAGAAGTTTTTAATTCCTGATCGATTTCAGAAAAAAACTAAAGAAACAAAAGGCAGAAGGGCTGAATGCAAAAACTCAGTACAGAATATGGGAAACAGAAACATGAAGCTCCTAAGAGATCAAATGAACTTGCATCATCAGAGATTGTATCAATCAGTGTCAAAATCTGTAGAACCTAATGAAACAGATTGAAAGTTTATGGCTGAACTGACATCAAGTGATGATGTGTATCTTATATGCATGGCTGATTGATTTATGGATAAAATGTATAAGATGGAGCTGGCTGAGGGCTTCTAGGCCAGAAAGGGAGAAACTCAGTTTTGTGGTAGCAGAAGCCTGGGATCTCATTCAGGAGAAAGGAGAGAGAGAGGTGGGCGGGCAGTATCAGTGGAAGGGAGAGTAGATGAGGTATACGGAAAGGGTGGTGAAATCTGAAGATAGAGAGTATCTCGGAGACAGGAGAGCACAGTGACAATAAGGAGGTGACAACTGGGAGTCTCATGCTTTCTCTGGTCTTCCCTCAGTTCAACACTTCTCTGTTATCCCCTATAAAAAGGACCCTGCCAGACTTTTCGGATTCAGCCCCCTATACCAACAACTATAAAGCCTCCAGAGGCAACTCTCCTGTCTTCCTTCCTGCCCAGTGCCCCAGCTGTCAAGGAAAGCATGAAGTTTGGGGAAATGACAGAGATTCCCAGATTATCCATATTCTTCTCCTGCTGTTGGTGGGATTAGAGGAAAGGGCAATTGCTGTTACTGCAAATGGAGTCACCATCTTTTCTGGGGACACAGTAGCAGGTCGTTACGGCTACAAGGTTAGATAGGCTGCAGTGATCCGTGGGCTTCTGTACTAGGCAGTAGTCTACCCTACCCATTTCTTGGGTCAACACTGATTCCAGGGGATGGTAACACAGACTGTTAATTTCCATGTCTGCTAAGAAGCTTTTATTGGGCCAGTTTTGACTCTCTCCAGTTCATTACCATGAGAAATCATCAGACTGCATTTCGATTTCACATGCGTTGGCTCAGTTGCCAGCCAGTGGCAGATACATATCTGGAAGCATGTTTTTTCTAGAAGATAGTCTGTTTCTCAAGCAAACTGTACAAATATATGCACTGTCTGCATCCAAAATACTGTGAGCTAGCCAAAACATCATCAGCTGAGATGTGGTCTGCACGCAGGCCAATGTACCAAGGGAACTGGATAAATGTTAAGATGTCTTTCAAGCACCATCAGTGAGAATGTTGTTTAGCCATCTCAGTTTACTACCCTCAGTTTATTAAACTGTGAAAGACTGGATTTATACAAGTAATATCTGGGATATCCTTTCCAAGTGCAGTAATTATAATAGGAGATAACCACCAAAGCCTATAAAAATCTTTGGAAAAGCTCCAATATGAGCTTCAACCTCCTATCCTCCCTCCCTCCTTTTTTGAAATCTGCTTTGTAAAAAAGATAGTAATGTAACCTTAAAATAGTAATTGTCTTTAAAAAAATTTTGATTTGGGATTCCACATTTGAATAAGAAGTCACGAGGTGTTTTACATATTCAGGGTGCAATTCCCAGCAAGCTAATGCTAAAACATTGGAGGTGATTTGCAAATTGATCAGAGTGCTCATTAATGCCACTTCTGGAGGTTTCCATAAGGCTTATCTTCTGCCAAAATATTGTCATTAACTCACTCAGCTAGCAAACTGTTCATTGCAGGTAAAAATGGTTAATAAACATACAGTGCAGATGATATAAACCATCTATTCTAAATAGCGTTGAATAATCAGGAAAAAAAATAATTGAAACTTTACAGCATAAAATTCCATTCCTTTTGCCAATGTGGGGCAAATGAGCTAAGAAGTCAACAGAGTAGTAGCTTCTTGCTGCCCAGAAGCCATCAATATAATGTCATCTGCTCTGAGAAAGAGTAGCAGTTGCTTAGGCAGTGCAATGAAGTTGTTACCCCCACCATAGGGTGGGGAAAACTCTAAGGATGGAGACAAGCCAGGCCTGTATTTCAGCATCACTCACAGTGGTATCACTTGTAGAGTCAACATGAGCTTTCCCAGAGCTGGCCCATCATCATGGACAGGTGGGTGCGTAGTAAGGCCACATGGCCAATACACAACATGTAACATCAACTTTTCTTGCCTTATATTTGTAGCTACAATTTTGTTTTGTCATTCTGTGCCAGAAAGGGGCTTCCTGCTTTAACTCCATATTAAATTCCCTTCTGACTTTCAGTGACCTCCCTTAGAAAGGCGCATTTGCCAATGCAGCATGATACCAACCACTTACGGTGCTTCAGAAATGCCTGAATGTTCCCTACTAGATGTATAAGGCATCTTGCTGCATCTCAGCTACATCTGCATGGTACCTGCTAGCCAGTGCCAAGCAGATCCACAGCTAGTGCACACCAAGGCTGCTGTTTGCACCAGCTCAGCACCTGCCCTATTTGTCATTTTTATGGCATTTACAATACAATAATCATTTGCTGTACATTTCTTCATCACCAATTTGTCAATTGGCTGTGGGGAGCTGGAGGCCAGCCCTACTGTGGCATCAGTGGGGCAGGGGCTGATGCCGTGGGGACTGACGTGAGCTCCTGGGCAGGATGGGGGGAGCCCTGGGGGACGGGGGCAGTAGGACCTGCAGTGCTTGCTGGGCACAGAGAGTCTGGTTGATATGAAAGAGCAGAGATATTGAATCCAGCCTGATGCACACAGTTCAGCAGCATATTTGGGGAGTTTCAGATTTAGACTGAAAATAAAGAGGAAATTTTAAAAAATCTGAGGCAAAGGTTCATTTTCAACATGATAACCTCTCTCACCAGATAGGATATTCTAATGATGTTCTTGTGCTGAACAATATGAAACATCAAACAGGGCACTTTACAATAACATGGGTGGATCTAACTGTCTCCATATGCACATTTTGAAAGCATCATTGTTCAATTAATACTTCATATGGTAAAAAAAAAATAAAAAGTAACAAAAATATTTCATCTGGAAGTATGATCAAAGATCAGTTCCTTGCTGCTGAATATTGTGAGAGTATATAATGCAGGACATAAGTCAACTTCTTTTTCCAAATGTCTTTTAGTTTAATACTTTGAAAGTCGTACGACTTTTATTGCAAAGACTATATAAAATGCTAGGGGAGGGGCAATATATATATGTATATCTCAAATCATCCTGAAATCCCACAAAGAGGGAGGTAAAAAACCAGAAAATCACATTGCAGGATTGTTCTCAGCTTTAGGAATGAAATGAGCATGAAGTCATATTGAATAGTTTATAGGGTTACTGTTGTGAAAGAAGTTATTTTAAGGGACAAACTCTTGGATTTCTGGACTTTCAGCTGTTAAAATGATACCTTCTAGTAAAAAGTGGGAATATCCTATCATCACAGCAATAATAAACCTGTATATTGGAAACATGAAAATGCATTGTTAACATGAATTTTCAGCTATTTGTATTTCAATGAAGCAATATAGATCAGAATTACGTCAGAAAAACAACTTCTTTCCGTGTAGCATTTCTTATTGTATGTCACATTTCACATATACTCAAGAGTAACATCCAGCTATGCTAGAGAATGATAAAGGTTACGGCTATTGATAATTCCTAGTGATACTGCAGCAGAGACAGTATTGGCTCTGTGGTCTCCTTCCAAATGTAACAAAGACCTTGTGGGTTAAAGGCTGCCCTGGGATTCCAGATTTCTGTATTCAATGCTTGGCTCTGTCACCAATGTGATGTGTTACATGGAGCCAATATACTCCATACTTTCTAAACATGAGTTGAAAAAGAGGATAAATATTTCTCTGTGTCATTGTGGTGAGATATATTTTTAAAAATATATATCCATTGGGAAAATGAAGAGCAAAGAAACAGATTGACAAAATGTAACTGAACTTTAACTGAACCCAAAGGTTATGTTCATCTTTAGATGGTTGCAAGCACAGATAACCAGCAGCCTTCCCTACAGCTGCAGCTGCTGAAGTGGATCCTTTGGTATGCACTGCCAACTAGGCAAACATATTGGTTTACCTCGCCCCACTGTTCACCCATAAAGCTACTGATCGTACAACTGAGAATCAGCAACTGCTTGTGTCTCTTACACCTGCCTTTGCTGTCAGGGAAGGTCTAAGGGTCTTCTCCTATGCCAATGTAGGACAAATGTTGTAGGGGCTAGAAGGTCAGAGTAGTACATTGGACCTGCACCTACCATCATTGCACCATTCATCTTTTGGGGAGAAGAAGGGAGAAAAATTGCTAGAGACATGTCTACTCAGTGGATTCAGTAAATGCAGGCATCTCCTTTAAGCTGAATCAGTTTCATCCAGAGAAGGACAAAACCATGTTTGAAATAAAGAAGTGACCATAGCTTTCCAGTTCCATTTTTTTCTCTGCAAATCCACATAGAGGGGAGAAATATAGTGGGCTCAGCAATGCTGAAATCAACAGAAATATGATTTATCCAAAAGTCTTACTATGGTGAAAATGAGTGAGGCAGATTAATTCTAAATGTAAAAAAACCCAAAAGAACAACAAAACAAAACAACCCAACAAATATAAATCTAACTTGCTTCCTTGTCTTAAGGGATAAGCATCTTTTAATCTTTTATATGCACACAGTATATCACTACTTCCTGTCCCACTCTGTGTCTGTCCCTAGGGAAGATTTATGTTTCTCAGAATTTTTGTTTTGCTCTCTGTGGTTTTCTAATTTTTAGTTTTGCACTTTTGGGAATTTCATTTAATTCCCATTTATTTTGCTTAAGTCACAACTCTGAATTCCTTGTAAGAAGAAGTGTTTTTTTGATATGTTATCAAAAATGTAATGGGAAAAGTTTTATATTCTAACCACAAGCAAGATGCCAGACTTTTGTCTGCTGTGGACAAAAAGTATGAGTCTAATCAGACCTGAAGAAACATTTATTTTCTCCTAGTAGCAAGAGTAGGAATTCAGCTGCATATCATTTAGGGCAGTAAAGTTGAAGTACCTTGAAAAATACCCATCTCATGGCAGATCCCATGATCAGTACAGACACTATGATATGCAATGACAAAGTCCTTTTACTGTGCTCTTTTGAATCCCAGTTCTAGACATCTCTAACACTGAAACAAGGTCAGAGTGTCTAGAAACCATGTATATTCAGGAATTTTTTTAATGTTTCACCTGAAAAAGACACCTGCATGACAAGGAGAACAATGCTCTTTTCTCACCTTGGCCTAAGGTCAGCTTGAAGCTGGAGCAGAGAAAAAAATTGACTATTGACTATTGACTATTTCAGTCTAAATTGAAAATTTATCTTCTCCAAACCTCCTTGGGATGGGGAACTTACAGTATATGAGGTATGCACTGCTTGACACATTTCAAAATGAAGATTATCTATCTCTACTCTTGGGCCAAGCTTTCTGGCACAGAAATCTGTATTGCACCTGAGTAGACACTTTCCTCCTGCAGACATCTGTCTGCATCTCTACTGCAGTAAAGCTGGTAGTGTAAATCATGTATATGAACGTCATGCATTTGATCTGCTTTTCAGCTGTGCATCTTCCACCACAGAATGAACAGAAAGGCCATAGGAGATGCCCAGCAAACTGGGGAAGAAGAAAGGGTGTATACCACTACAACAGGCAATATAGTGTTGGCATCAGGTTAAAGCAGCCCTTCTAAATGTACCCAGGGAAGGGAGGAGGGTAGGTGAAAATGAAGGACTTACCATTAGTGTCATGCCAGCTTTTCTTCCCCTTCAGTAGAGTCAGCATTCATATACTGAAATTAAAAAGTTTGAAAAATATAACTATTAAAACATCCCTAACTCAGCTAAGAGTGGAAAGTTGCTCTTTATGTCATGTTAGTTTTTTCTTTTCAAAGAAGGAGAAGATAATACAAGTGTAATTTAAGTTTTGCTATTTTAAAGACTGAATACTGGGGTTTGTATCATCATTGAAAAAATATCAAGTCTCTGGTAGGAGTTGATGAGAGTGGCACCTGGTGTGACTCATGATGAATAATAACTTTAGATATCTCTTTCTAATGGCAGAGCATGCTTGAGCTGCTCATACCCTCTGAACTAGTGTAAATACACAGGGATTATCTGGCAGGTTTTGGTAGTGGCTGCTGCTGTTTTTCACCTCTTTTTCACACATATGTCTTCTGATGAAGAGGACTACAGAAGTCTTTTACAATAATACACTATAAAATAATCACAGAAGAAAACATACAGTTTTCAAAGCAAACATGATCTTAAAGAAAACACATTGTTTTGATAAAAACAAAGTCATGACTGGAAGAAAGACAGTTTCAACAAAACAGAAGTAGAATTGTACCAATCATGGCAAGTTCTTCTAAATGATAACAGTGTGCAGTGGAGTGGTGGGGAGCATCTGGGCTATTGTTGCTGTACAGTTGACTACAGAAATGACCAGGGCCACTTGAGGGACAAGAGTCATTATTGATGTTAATTTAACTGCTTATTAGAATCAACCAATACTCTGTTTCTCCTCATGTTATTCTTAACACTTAAAATGAGGATTTGCAGATGGATTTTTCTTAACACTTTTAAAATGAGACTCCTTACATGCTGACAGAATAGAATGGCTCATGATGGCCTTTACCACATGTAGCAAAGGAAGCAGAGCAGATCTATGGCCCAAAATTTGGTCAAAGCAGCTCTGAAATAAGTTTTCTTCTAGATGAACACTTCTTACAAATACTTTCTTTGTTATGTTGCTGTGCAACCGACTTTCCAGATGGGGCTTGTCATAGGAACAAAAACACGAGGCTATGAACTCCAAATGTTGTCATTCTAGCCCTACTGTTAGTGAGATGGCAGAGGAGATGGTACATAGAAATGGTTGAGCCCTGAAACAAGCTTCTGTGTTGGAAAATTTTCTTTTCTTCATAATGAAAATATTTCTCTGCTGTGCAATCTTAATTAATATTAATTTAAATAGAATTCTCCAAGCTGGACATC
The DNA here is from genome assembly GCF_000700745.2 of Antrostomus carolinensis. NCBI lineage: Eukaryota > Metazoa > Chordata > Aves > Caprimulgiformes > Caprimulgidae > Antrostomus > Antrostomus carolinensis. The sequence goes on along the minus strand of NW_010310091.1, from coordinate 124,744 downwards.
AGTAGGACCTTTCTTCTTGGTCTAGTAGCCTACTTTGGTGGTTTCCAGTGCTGATCTACATCCCCTGTTTACTTCAGACAAAAGTATAATGACTATTATAAAATAAAAATAAAGATGTAATCCATCTCTGAAAATATTTCTTATGTTACATCTGCTTTAAGTTACAGTAAAGGACGAACTTTTAAAAAAAAGTTAAATTTCCTGCATAGTATCTCATGCTATTTATTTTCAAATCGCTTCAGCTATAGCCTGTACTGCAGAGTGAAGACTTATTTATCTGTATCACTCACATGCATGTCTTAGTTCTCAAGAATCCCTCACCAGAGAGGTAAAAAGAAATTTAAACCACCAGAAAAAAACAAAACATTTGTTGTGTTACTTTGGAGTCTGCTTCCTAACAGAAGCAAGGAAAATTGGAGGTGAGACTTTAAACCAGTTCTTCAGCCCAAAGTATATAAAAAGAAATAGGACAAACTTCAACTGTAATTTGGTACTAATAGCCTTCTGTGGAAACAATCTTCATTCTTTCACATGCAGTTTGTCCTTTAGGATGAATGGGCTCACAACATCCACTTGACTGAAGTACTGTCTAGGAGTTAGTCAATTGGACTGTGATTTTTGTGCGTGCATTTTGTAGACTTTGTATTACTTGATTGTTTCTTCTGTCATCTAATTGCCTTAATTTCTTAAGGTAGCATTCAAAATAGGAAAATTCTAAAACAACTGAATCTGACATTCCTTTGGACCTATCATCACTTTGCTACAGACGTAAAGATTCAACACAAGAAACTGGCACAGAGTCAATGAAGCATTCACAGCACTTCCCTACCTTTGAAGATCTGAGACACATATGGAGCCATATGTACTTTTTTTTTTTTTTTTAACTGTATAAGACCAAGTCTGCCTGTTTTCTGAATGTTTCCTAACAAAAACTACTGTAGACCTACAGGTCACCTGTAAACTAGGATATGAGGCTGTTTAAAGAAATGTTTATATGCAGAACCAATACGTACCAGCTTGCACGCGAGATGGACTTCTAATGAGTCTTCACCTCATCAAGTGCAGCACATGGTTGATTTACAGCACAAAATAGCAGGTCCCATTTTGCAAAGTATAGCTTTCCAGAGCTTCCACCAACCCTGTTACTTATGTGCTTTTCTTTGATGACATGGCCCATGAGGAAAAAATATTGGGTTTCTTAGTCCGAGGAGAGTAGTCTTCAGGTACTTAGGGGAATGCACCATCTTCATCTCTACAGTAAATAAAAATATGTAAGTTATTCATTGGCACAAGTCTACAAGCGAGGCTAAAAATGCTCTGGAAAGACTTGTTTGGGAGGCTGTGGCATCTCTGGAGACATAAGAATAGGCTAGATACAGTTCTGCCAGGGATAGTTCAGGAAAAATTGGTCCTGCTGGGGGGCAGAGGATTAGACAGGATGTCTCTGGAGGTTTTTTCCTATTTTCTAAGACTTTTTGTGTCATGCTTCCATACACTTAATCAGTTTTCTGTACGGCAACTTAAAAGTATCTGAGTTACTTCTGCTGCATCCTGATTTAGTTTATACCACCATCACAAAAAAAAAAAAAAAAAAAAAAAAAAAAGAGAGATGAAATGTCACAAATTTGTTTCCCTAATCAACTGTTCATCTGGTGTCTCACTTCTGCAAAACAATGCTTCAGGTGCACTTTAAACTACACCTCCAACTTTTTTCTCCCCACTTCAACTATCAGTTCTGTACAACTACTGCTGCTCTCAGATATGTGGTGAAAGTATCAACAATGTGAGAGCTTGCCAAGTGCTTACATTTCCTATTCCAAAGTTTTCTAGGAAAGAGAACTCTTGCCTGTCTTGAAATTGAGGATAAAGCACACAGGAGGTTTAAATGGGAGAGAGACATTTTGAGAGTGTTCTTCAGATTATCATTAATTTAAAGAAATGGTGCAAATGATAGAGGGAACAAGTGCGCTGAGGCATGCCCGAGCATCCCTCACCCCAATGTTTTTCCCCGGAGCTTTGCAAGTGCTGAGCAAGGTTCCAGAAACTGCTGGCAACACGCTGTGGTGTATTTATTTCCTTTGCATGGGTTTATTAACAATTTTGCACATAACTTGTGACCTGCTGTTTCCCTTCATGGCAAACAACCAAAGGGAATGTAGGTCGTTAATGAGAAACAATCTGTTTTGCAAATGGACTTCAGAGCAGTTTTTACAGGCAGCAGGATTGCAAGTGCTAATGCTGTGAAGATGCCCAGGAAACATGCCTTGCCACATATTTTTGGGTGTTAAGTACCATAAAAAAGAGACATTTTGGCTATTATTAGGAATCAGCCATAATAAGGTCATTTCTGCCATTTGTTTTTAGACAGCATCCTAAAGCTATTCAGTGAGATTGTCTGAATAACTTTGTCTTTAGAAAGCAGCTGTTCACCAGATGTTCTGCAACACATACAGCAAACTTACAGGTAGTTATATCCCTTTCTTTTTCAGCCACAAAAAAACCCACAGAGTACTAACAAGTTTGAAATCTGGCTTCAACTATCTTCTTAATATCAGCTTCTATAGAAAAACAGGAAGAATAACATCTACAGTAGACAGTATCCATAAATGGTCACATATAAACATGTATGTATGCTAATTACTTTTAAATATGTTATGAAGATGCCTTTGATGATGTACTAGCTACTGTGAATATGGAATTGATTAATCTATGAAAACTCCTGTGATTCCAGAAATATTTGCCTACAACATTGTGATTCATTCTCTTGGTTCTGTAAAAAACCAACTTTGATATATGCACTTTTTACTATGCACTCCAACATATTTTATTAGCAAATCCTAACAGATAAAACATTGAAGACATGCAAGTTACCTAAACACTGTTAGATGGGCTTGTTTAAAGTTAATTAATGATTTGTTAGCAATCACAAAAATTGTCAAAGTAATGATGCAGCATATAAAATTTAGAAGGTTTCTGTAGAAGATAAAACCCCGACAGAAGTGGTCAGAGAGATAATTTTTCAGAAACAGAAGCTATTCACCAGACTAAGCCAAGAATACTTTACCCAGGACAATTTAAAAGGAGTATGTATCACTGTGTGTTAGGAAAACATATTTGTTTGATGTGATTCAATTTTCCCCCATATTTTAACTTCTCTTTCTTAAGATTTTTGTTGTAAGTCTGAAATTTCAAAGTACACCTGCAATAAAAAGAAAGATCTGTAACATCTAAAAAGAAGTATAAAAAGTTCAGTAGTTCCTAGAAAATGAAATTGAGAACTCTGGAGAGGATAGTTAAGTCAACTGGACAGAAGTAGCTTGTATCCATGAATGAAGCTGGTAGTGGGCTGAAGCAAATGCATGTAAGAGAAAGGCCAAAAAGATGGTGATGAACTCGGATTGCTCATGGACACATCAGGGGCATTTCTGCAAGAATATCTAGAAACCATTCAGAAAGAAATATTATCCTTGTGGTGGGATGATGGATGACAAGGTGCCCCACTTCAGTAAGTCTTATGACAAGTTTTTACTATATCAATCTCCTTTTTCTCTCCATACATTTCAGAAGTCAGGGCACAGGGATAGACAGCAGCAGGCTAAATCAGGCTCGCTGAAGTTTCTAGTTGAGAAGTTTGCAAAGCAACCATGAAAACTACATACCTGATGAAATACATCTCTGTCATCAAGAATCCCGCAGGTGAAACTAAGGGGAAAGATAGTGTCTTGCAATCTTGCAGAACCTTGGTATGAGAATTCAAGAAGAGCTCAGAAAATCTTTGGCCTATGCAGATTGTAAAAGTGCTGAGCATGGAAAAAACTTTTGCTCCAAGGAATCCTTGGCTACCCACCTGGCAGAGCTTGACATAGCTTGAATGGGGTGACTACAGGGCCTATTTCTCCCTACTGCATGTATGTAGCTGGGAGTCCTTGAGCACCATAGCCAGACTCTGTGTATTATTTTTTCCTAGACTTCTGCAAGATTCAGGCATTTGATAAAAGAGGAAGTGACATATTGTGGGAAGGTATTTGACAAACACATTTGATGATATGAGCCCCTCATTTCTACCTTATCATGAGAATAAGCTATAGCAAGGCCCCTTTGCATGCAAGAAGTCTTTAGAATAAAAGAAAAGTATGGAAAGGCCAAAATTTGGCTCCAGGTGGGGGGCCTTGTAGAGGAGCTGGAGGACACCACATGGTATCAGGTATGCAGACACATGGGTTTATGGTTTTCCTTGGGATATCTTAAAAATGGAGCAGAGTAACCTTCATCTTAATTACAGGCACAATATAAAAACATAAGGCAGATAAATGGCCAGATTTGATCATGGTAGAAACAGGGAAGAATTCTGGCAATAAAAAAAAAAAAAAATATTCATCCCACTGGAATGATACTACATTAACAACAGAATGAGTCGATAACACTGATGTGTGTGTGTGTGTGCGCGTACATTTGTGTCTACACACACCATCTGCTCTTAAGCATCTGCTCAAAACAAAAGTCTGCTCCCTACTCATAATGCTAGAGCTGCCTGATCAAAGTGGAACTAGAGAGAAGTATGAGGCATATGGACCTGTCATAGAAATTATAATACACTGGAAAATAACATGTGACCATGTACTTATTAACCAAAAAAGAAAAATATAATAAAGTGAATGAAGTATAAAATGTAAGGGGAAATCATGGTCCTTATTCATGTAGAGCCCAGCACAAGAAAACAGGTGCATGTCCATGTTTGCATCCTAGGTTTCATACTGGTCTGTTTTGTCAGTAGTCACAGAGAAAGGACTTGCCCTTCTGTTGGTGAAGTTACATTCCAACCTCAAAACAGGAACTAACTTTACATGATGTATGAATTTCCTCATACAAATAACAGGTGGCATTACGTTGGTTCATCTGTGGGTACATTTGGTATATCTCAGCTGCCCTGTCTTCTTCAGTGGTTTGGCCCAAGTGTACTTTCTTCTGAAGCTGCTGCCTGCAGCGTCAATATTATCAACACAAAAAGGCATTTGTCTGTGAGCTACTAACATAGCAAAAACCAGCTTGTATGTTTGTCAACAGCCTCTGCCATCCAAAGAGTTAAATTAACAGTAGACATTGGCACTACGGGCAATCCTAACTAAATAAGCATGTCTACTGTAGGCAATGCAGTTTCACAAAAGCCAGATTTTAGCAGAGTAACTAAGAGGACACTGCACTGAGATCATCCATCTGTTCTTTGAGGAAATTGCAAGGCCATCTTTCAGGGCAGTTATACAAATGTTGGAAAGGTAAATCATCTTTTACATTTATTTTCTGCTGTTGCTGTCAAAATACCAGAAAAAAGAATATTGCAAGATAGCTGTACATTTGGAAGGGTATATACACACTCTGAATTTTAGCATTCTTTTCATTGGTATTTTTGCGTCTTTGAGTGAGAATTTTATTAACAGCATTAGAACGATGGGATAGAGTTTGCTGAAGATTAACAACCCTCAGTCAGAGACTATCACAACACAACTGTAATTAAAGAGGATTCCTGAAAAGCTCACAGACATGTACTAGTCCCCAGACTTCAGGCACTCAAGGTTCTCTATATCCTTAGCATAAAACCAGAGGATAGTTGGCGGCTTGAACTTCTTTTCTGCTCTGAACAGTGACTACTGAAATGACATTTTGTGAAGCCCCTGCTTCCCTTCACAGTGATTGCTGTGGCAGGGATGCTTGGTATTTTTCTCTCCAGCTGGGCTCTGAGGTGTAGACCTAATTTTTTCAGTCTTCTGCATTGCTGCTAGAGGAATGGGTGCATTGCATTGCAGGGGAGGTTGCAGATGGGAAAAATGAGATGAGTTTAGGGTGTATGGTGCAGACCAGAGACCAGTGGCTGGCCTTTCTCCTAGCAATTGGGAAAAAGAAGCAACTCTGGATTTTGAGCCTGATCAAAGCTTGTCAAAGCAGCAGATGGAGGCTGTAGTTCTACCTTCAGGACTCCTTTAGACATCTTCATGAGTACAATAATGCCTCTCCCATAGCTTGTAACAAGGTAAACAACACCCATATGTACACACATATACTAGAGGAGATTATCAGGCATCAAGCTTTAATGCAAGGAGTACATATGCCCAAAGTGTCATTATATCATGTATAACTAACTAACAGCAAAAGTGTAATTAAATACTTGTGTTACCTGGATAACTTTTAGTGGTAACTAAAGCAACCTGACAGAGGAATTATCACATAAAAAGAGCAACCAAGTAAAATATTCAACTTCCAGATTTTTCATCTTATATATAGAAACAGATTGTCTTTTATGTGGTTTAGCAGGAGGCTGAGGTGACAGCTTCCAGGTTGCACAGCCAAAAATGAATTGGACCAACAGAGGTTTTTCAAAAGTCAAATTTGTCATGCCACTAAATACTGATGAAAACCTACACAAGGGACAACCACAGTTCAGAAACACATGGTCCTTGGGGGTTAAGTTCCTTAACACTTGAGAAACGTGAGTTTACAAGTGGTGTATGTGGACAATTTTAAGTTTGTATATCTAAGCAATCATGAAAGAGAGGTGACGAATTTCCTGGAAAACACCTTCTTCATTGACAGGAGAGGAAGCGGATCATGCCACTAATGCAGTCACAAATCCCCACATGGGAGGCACATTACAGTGCTGCTGATCCAGAAACTCCTTCCATTTGCTAGTGCACTGCAGATAATAACCCCAGAAGCTTCAATACCAACAAGATTTACTAAAGGAGGGGATAGAAAATGATATAAAACTAGAGAATCTGCTTATTGGTCACAGCAAATTAGAGACCTGCATAATGCTCCCTTAGTTATGACAGAATAAAAAGAAACCCCACAAATTGTTTTAAAACCAGCAAAAAGTGCCTGTGCATTTAAACATACTATGTTTACAGTTCATACTATGTTTATGTTCACCTTACCATCTGCTAGTTCCCTCTCCAATAACCAGCTCCTATCTGGAAAGAGGGACTCCTTTTGTTTTTGTCAGTTCTTGGGCTGTTTCCCTTCTAGACAAAACCAATCCAATAGTCTCGGCAGGAAATCACACCAGTGCTCTCAGAGCCAGTCAGTCTCCTATTATCCTATTCCTGTGGAATGGCTTATCTTGAGTCACTGTTTCCTTACAGCCTCTTTTTAGACTTAATCAATGTACTCATACAGTGACTACCCTATAATAAGGTCAACAGTGTATTTATACATTATTACGGCTCACTCAACATCCATCACAACAGTTAACTTGTCTGATTTCTGTCATCGTAGAGATGGGCCTTAGGCCCATAACTTCTTGGCTGAACTAAAAAATATCTTTTAGAAAGATACCCAAAGCTTAAATAATTTTTGGAAAATATGATCAAATACTTCATAAAAACAAATGTGTAATAAGGCAAAGAAATACAATCAGAAGAAGATGAAAGACTGGGCAGCCTTTTTTCTTCAAGAGATGAAGAACGTGATATTTGAGACAATAAATAATATTAGAAAACAATTTCAACAACAAAGTAATAAAAAGGATCAGAAAGAATACCCTGGAGATCATCATAGTTGTATCTGGTTTCAACATCAATTCATGAGTGCACTCATATTACTCACTCCTGTCCTAAAGTTGCCCCCTACAAATAAGACATAGTTCTCTGTAACCCAGCAATCCACCACATCCCCTCTCTGCTGATTAAATAGCTTAGAGACGTTTATTTAGTCTCTTTAGCTTTCAAGATGAAAGAGTTTTTCCTCAGGCTTGTAGATACAGAAGGTTAAAGCTTCATTCCATACACTAGCCTGGAATATCTTTGGCCAAGGACATCCTCAGAACACAATCATCAGTGCAATGGGAAGTGCTAAAAGGAGAAGGGACAGGATGAGGCTGCTTTTATTGACAGTTCTTTAATTTGGGTCACAGTGTATTGTTCTTGCAATGCAGGCCTGCAAGTTAATGAAAAAAAAAGAGGAGGATGAAGGCAAAAGACAGCAACCTTCTTCTTGGTTTACCAGCTTCATTCAGAGTAAATGAATATTCAATGGGAGACTCGACCCTCTGCTATGGTTAAATGTACCAAGTGGCAAAGCTGGTTAGTATTTCAGTAAAATAAAGCTAATATTCATCCAAAAGCCAAAGACAATCTCAAAGGCTGACACAGATGGGAAATATCCTTTACTGTGCATGGGTATTTCTCCAGCCTTGTGCTTTCAGGAGCATGTAGCTCCTGAGATGTAAGGCTGCTTTTCTGCCATTACAGCAGTAAGATGGCTTTCAGTCTGCTCTGGCAGCCATGGAAACACAGTGAGAACAAGCACCTTCCCTCCTGAGAGATGCTTCTCGAGTCACATGAAAGAGGTGGAGACCACCTCTGAGACCCATGAGCTGAAAAGCCCAATCCTAAACTTAATGGATGGGAGGAGACATCAAAAGTCAGCAGGCTGTTACCAACTTGGTAATAATAAGTGTTTTGGGCAGTCACTTTGGTCAAAGGTAGGTCAGACAGTGTAAGGATTCCCAGTCTGGTGGTCAGAGGTGCTGATTTTATCTTTGGACAATTTTGAGCGAGTGTGCAGATAGAATGAAAGGTACAAAAACAATCAACTTACAAGCCAATTTATTAAACTCTTCCCCTAAATGGGATGCAGACCAAGTTGCCTAGCTTGCCCAGAAGCCAAGGAATCCACTTTCTCTCAAGCATTTGAAACTGCAGAAGTGTTCACTTGAAAAATTCAGAAATGGAAATGGGTTTCAAAACAAGCAGTAGAGTCAAGAGATAGCTTGCAACCTAGCAGGAAGCCAGAGTACATGCCATGCCCCTCCCTTCCTCCCCAGAGAGATGTGCATGTGAGCTGGCATCCCATGCATGCTTCCCACCTGTTGCACTGATGTCCCCATGAGAAGAAGATGTTTTTTCTTCCAGTTGAAGGCAAGACATGCTGATTACCTCTGCACACAGCCAAAAGCTAGGAAAGAGTAAGAGAAGGGAAGGAGGAAGGGAGCAATAAAAAACAGGAGGTGACAGAAGGCAAGGCAGGAGCAGAGAGCCTGGGTTCACTTAGGTAATGGGTGATCGGGCTTGGGAGCATGCAGTGGTCTGGAAGCACATTGGCTGTTGGTAGATGAGCTCCCTGCCCTCCATGACTGTAGTTCAGCTGAGCCATGCAGAACAATGAAGCTCTTCATTCAGATTTCTTGTCTGGGGGCTCTGAAGCAAGGAATCCACACCTGACCCAACTCTTCCTCAGTGGAAAACCAAAGAAGGCAGGAGGTAGTGCCACAGCTGCCTATGGCAATCACAGGTCACTGGCTGGAGCAGGATTGCCAGTCACCATTTTACAGACTTTTCAGAGTAGATTAAAACATTTTCTTAGGGTTTCCTTAGATAGCTAGAAAAGTAGAGTGTCCAAGACATTTCCAGATTAAAAGGAAAAGGAATTCTAGGACTCTAAATTTCTAGGAGAAGGAGGCTTTCTAGACTAATCTAGCCTATCCCAAATCGCTCTACATCATAAGAAAACTTTCAAAAGGCTTGTTCCATCTCTTTTATAGATTGTTTACATACAAAGGGATTATCAATGGAATAAGAATACTAACGAGAAGTGTTATTGAAGTATTGTTACGAATAAGTAATAAAAATAAAAACATTTTTGATTAAATGTGAAATACGCTAAGTTAGACTCTAGGATTTGAATCAGGTAGGTATAGAGCACAAACATGAGGACTTCATCTTGTCTAGAGTGCCCGGGACAGAGGAATGAGATCAGTGGCCTTCCCTAGTACACATGAATTTCTGCATGGACAAACCTGGGCTTTGCCCAACAGGTTGGGTCCAACAGGGTGCTCTCTCATTCAGTGCACAGAAGCAAAAGATTTACCTTGGTGATAAGCTCTGCAGTGACATTTTTCAAGCGGAGGCAAGAGCATCAAGCTTTAATTGGCTGCATCAGAACAGTGCAGCTCTAACTTATACAGGACTGGTACACAGAAATAGAAACTTGCTTTTAGCATGATTTTAACTATGCCTTCTTCTGTCAGCAAGCAAGGACCATTAAAAACTATTCTACCATTCTGCAAGGGCACGTTGATACTCCATGCATCTCTTAAGCTTTTACTTCTCTAATTCATCTTCTCCTCAAGTCAATAGGTTCCCAAAATGTATGAATCTAACTGGCAGGCTTGCAAATTAACTGGACTGAAAAATGTGTAATTACAGTGTTTATGATAGACAGTATGTATGTGGAGAAATTCAGAAAAAGTCCACTGTGATTACTGACATTTTTACATTTTTCCCAATAAATCTCATAGTAGATAAGTACGGGAATTTGTTCAAGAACATTGCCATGCTCATTATTTACAACCGTGATTTTTTTGGATGTTCACTGTAACTGAATCCCTGTTTGCCCCTATAAGTCTCTAACACTTTGTGACTTTTGTTTCTAACTGTTAAACCTTTTAATGACAGATAAATATATATTAAATCACTGTGACCATAACCAGCTTATATATGCAGGGAGAATAGCTCCATGTAATATTATTTTTGGTATTTAAGTCTGAAAAATTTGAAAGAGGGAAAAAAAGTGACATGGAAAATTTAGAGTAAAAACTGTGAATGAAAACTTGGAGTTCTGTGAGAGCTGTTGATTAGATAATCAGGTTTCCTGATTTTCCAAGGAGGAAAGAAGATAACTTTGGCTAAAAACTCATAAATTTTTTTAGTGGTAAGGTGAAATCTGTAAGGTGATAAATGTCAAATGAAAAAAAAAAAGATGATGGTAGAAACAAAAATTATGACTGGCAGAGCTATGAATGTTAAGAAGAAATTTGCATATACTAAACATTGATCCTTGCAATAGGGTAGCTCAGTAGTAAAACTGCTAATGTAGGAATGTTGATGGAGAAAAGACAGAAGCATGGCATTAATATTTCTGTTCTGCATTTGGAAAGAAGCAGAATGAGACAGTCATTTCATAAGAGAAAAGCTTTTAGCCATTCTGCTAAGCAGTACTCAGTGAGAGAAACTAGAAAAAAACCATCAGGTCTGAATATCTTGAACACAAAAGACCTGAAAGTTTTTGCTGGGGGATCTTTACTCCAGGGAATGAACTTTTAATAAAACCTTGAATAAACTAGCAGGATTCCAGAATGCAAACACTGTGCAGGAGTCAGGGAGGGCGAGGGAGATAACCTGGTAGACTACAGCAGGCTCCTGTTAATCCCCCACAAAATAAATGGAAAAATTAATACGGTATTGCCCCAACTGGAGGTATTCAAGGACAGTGATATAATTAGTGTACTTTTTTGCAGGAAATAAGTTCATTTGAACAAACTTCAGATCATTACTTGATGAGAAAACAAGATTGGATCATAAAAGTAACAAAGCAGATATAACCTATACTAGGCATTCTGAAAGGCGTTTAACTCTTTACAATGCATTCCATTTCATTTTAATACAAATGGATGCTGTACAGCATCAACAGAGCACTTCAAATGCGTTAAGAACTGGCTTTCTGATGTGCCATGTTCCAATGGACTAGGATATCAATGCAGAAGTGATGGGCACGTTAGTGGCAAAGTAAACACATGGATCTACATGTGACAGCAAAGCATTAAAAAAGCAGAGCTGCTCTGTGACCAGTGGTATCTAGAACTATCATCCTACCCACTCCGCATGTGCATCCTGTGATATTCCCTACTACATCATGTAAAGGTGCTGTTGTAACCCGCAAGTGGACTGAACCATCCCATCACTGTTCCACTTCCCATAACTGTTTCCCTAGCCTCTTCTGGTACAATAAGTGCAGCTGCAGATACTTGATTTTCATCTATCATGCAAAGCAAAGGCAATACCAAATTTTTTAACTCCTCAAGGCAAGAAATTACTTACCTATACAGTGCCAAGCCCCATGTGCCATTGATTCCTGTTTACAAAGGTGTTTTTATGCATGCAGATCATCTGCTGGCACATGTTAGAGGCTGAATAGGTGCAAAGAACAATATTCATTCATGCTAAGCGATGATTACCTGCTCTGAGCTGGACTTGTCATGCTCTAAAGGCATTTCTTAAGCCCTTCCTTCAGACATATATTCTCTGCTTTCCTCAGGTTTTTGGGAGCTACTCTCATACATTTGCAGCAAAATTTGGCCACCTGCTTGTGCCTGGCCAACACGTCTGCAGCATAAACAGAAAGAGTGACACTCGCTCAATGACAGTTGCTCTTCACCTTCACAAAGCCTTGCCTAAGCATTCTAGCTTGTCTCTACTGGGTGCTCCTCCAGGTGACATCCAGATGATTTGAGAAGTTAATCAAATGTGCAGTATGCTGTGGTGTGAAATCACCCACAGTCCCCGAGGGAGCTTTCAGGACCTTCTTCTAAAATTATTGAGTTTGGTCGGGCTGGGTTTGGTTTGTTTTTTCATTTCAGCTGTGCTGTATGAACATCTGGGCAAACAGTTATGTGCTCAAATGATCATTGGTCTATTGTATTGAGATACAACTGGTCTACAATTATATACTAAACCCCTTGTTTACACACACAATAAAATCATAGCAGTTGCAACTACTCCAGTTGATGGGTCAGCAGTAATCAGTCCATTATAATCTAAAAGACATACTTTTTAGATGGCAGGGATATTTTGTAGTCTCATACACAAACTTTAAAATTTCCAAGGTGACAGATAGAGAATACTATCATTATTTAAAACAAAAGTCTCCAAAGTCTCAGTCTCATGGTCTACTTCAACTCCAATTACCCTCTGGGTAGAACTATATTCATGAGGTTTATCACAGCCAGAAACTTCAGCCAAAAGTTATTTCCAAAGCTGTGGATAATGTCATTTCTGCCAAGTAGAAGTAAAGACTTTGAAAACACATGCCACAAGGCACTTATCCTGCAACCACAGTTCTTGCAGTTAAGAGATCTGAATTGGTTGATTGCAACATTTGAAACGTTGACAGGGCTGCTCTTAAGGATCATGTATTTTTTAAGTCATTTGCTATGATGTGCTACAAAGAAAAAACATCTCAGAAAAGAATCTATAGTGGAAAATCCACTTAAGAATAATGTAGGCTTTAATGACAGCCAGAAATTTTCTGACATCAGTGCACTCAAGTTTGCATTCAGATTTTATAAGAACAAGTGAAGATTGCCTCTTTTCCTTGTTGCTGTAGCAAAGGGCCATTTTATACTGTAGTCATACTGAGCACAAGCATCCTTCAGTCTGATTCAACATTGGGCTCTCGATAAGTAACCATGACTAAGTGTTATATAAACAACCCTGTATCTAATGGTACTACAGTCTACCCTAAGTGCATTTACAGCTCCAAATTGCAAAGATGTCTAATGTGGTTCAAAGCAGAAGGAAGAAATTCTCTTCTCCATCAGTTTGTGCTGTGAGGTCAAATTCCAACTTAAACCTGTAGCTCATAAAAGTGTACGAACACCTTATGATATCAGAATATAGTAGTAGTAATTGAAACTCAAATTCTGTTTTCTGCTTATCTGCCAAGTCAACAGAGCTGAGTAGATAAAATTGCCTAAAAAATTTAATCCAACACCTATTCAGAAATTATACATCCATTTACATAGTCCAAAAACATTATGTCAGAGCAATCTGTTTTAAATTCCCTTTTTCTGAGAGAGTTCTTGAACTCTTACCATGAGGGTATTAGCAATAGCATCTTATACTCTTTTTGAAGCACTAGTGTTACCCATAATTCTCCATATTGTCTCAGTTTAAGTGAAGAGGAAGACTTTGGCTCACTTGATTTTGCTTTTGGATTTCAACAGCTGCAGTCTAGTCAGCATAAGACACATAAATTTGACCTTTTTTCTTCCAAATTCAGTTTTTATAGGTTTCAAATTCCCAGTGAAGATATGTCAATAAGCAAACTATAGATAATAAGCAATTATTCCTTTACATGAACAATTCATATTCCATTATGTCCTGATACCAAGATTGGCTTGGCTTTCTAATCTATCACTTCCATAACTTGAAATAAAGTCAATTTTCTGTCCCATTAATACGTTTATTTATCAGAATTTCAAAACTAATCTGTTTTCTGAACCTTAAAAATGTAAATTTAGTTTGAAAACATAGAAACAGATTTTTAAAAATATCTTTTTTTTTTTTTCCTCCCCAGGAGGGGCATCAAGACTGACCACCTTTCCAAGAAGTGCTAATTTTCGTTTCCTCATCAAGAAATTCCAAAAAAGTTGTAGTTACTTCACTTTCCCTGACTGGATTCCATGTTTCCCTCCCTGTCAATTTTTTTATCTGTTCTCTTTTAATATTCTGAATTTTTTTGATGACTTTTACATTCAAATTCTCCTTTTCAAAGTCTGTACATTTGTCTGTGCCAGTAATCATAGAACCTAGTCAGATAATTTTCTGCATTAAATGGAAAAAACCATCAGTTTATTTATCTTCCTCACTTGCTAGCAGTAGTTTCTGAATTAGATATTAAGTTGACATTAGAAAATGAGTACTTCAACCCAATGGGCCTGTATGTGATTACTTATTTCTGGATCCCAGGAAGGAAGCAAGAAAGGGAGCACAGCAGCGTTAGTTGGGAATTTGCGTGTTGTCAGGGGTCTGTTCCGAGGAGTCTGTTCTTACTCCTGGGTCAGCACTCCGGCATCAGAGACCACATGAGGAAATTTATAGATCATGTGCAATGAATTCCTGGAACCTATTGCCAAAAAGAAATTAACAGAAACAAAAACGTAGGACAATGAGTAACTGGAACCTTTAAGCTGATCAAAGAGAAAGTCAACCACTACCTACCTGGAGTAAGAAACATTTCTCAAGGACTTCCATTCCCCTTGTACTCTGACTTTGCAAGAAAAATACACCTGAATACTGTAAAGATGGCAATGTTATCAGGAATTATATACCTTTTTAGAGTTTCCTCAAATTGTGGTCCTTATATGCAGAAAAGTTATACATTTTCTGCGTTGCAGTAAGCCAGCTTTCTCTCCACAATTACACCCTTTTTCACTGCCAAGGAGAAAGTTAAGCTGCTAACAGTCTGAATGGGGAGACCACAAAGCTATTTGACTCTCATCTTCCTATTTCCTCTGATCAGTTTTGGCAGCTGGGGATGAATTTTGCCTGTATCTGCTGACCCAGACCGTTTATTAAGAGAGCATAACTTCATCAGGGTGGACAAAGAGTGACTGACAAAGGAGAAAACAATCCCAAGTTTAACTAAAGGTTCTGTCAGTGGTATTTGTGAAATCCCTGACTACAAGGGGAGTGACCAACTGCACGTTTCATTGACCATTCAGAACCGCCGACATAATCCTACTCTAATTTCTGCTTGCTTAGGGGAGATACACATTTTCAAAATCCTCCCAGCTGATGAGTGAAATACTTCTTACCAAGGTCTCGTGCAACATAAAGCACAGTGCAGCCATCTCCACAACATTCAACCCCATGTACCCCCCAGATTTTACCACAGCACAACAAGAGGGGATGTCCTCTCTGCCACGCACTGAAGTAATTTGTGATTGTCTGAAGGCAGCAAGGCCCAGAATGATTCCTCTCTGTGACCTTTGCCTCATCTATGTTGCATTTATATTTTTTCTGCTCACTGCAAAAAAGAAATCTCTTAAAACAGATTTTAGATAGCCTTCTTAAGGCAAATCCACTTAACACTCAGGAAGTCTATGATGTCCCCTTTCTTATCCTCTATCTTTATACACACTGCCCTTCTTTCCTTATAGTCACACAGGTCATAATCCACCCCCTTCTTGTTTTCATGTAGTTGAAGCAATACAAAGCTTCTCTAAAAGTCAGCCTTACTACCTTGCACATTGAGCTAAACATTGCCTTCCCAGCCTTTAAACTTACTACTGCATCTGAACTTCACTTAGTTCAATACTTGAAGTGTTGCTGCTAAAAGAATCTCTTTGGTTTTCTTTGCTGGGTTCACCTGTATATCAAAATAAGAATCTTGTCTCTGTCATTAAGGCTTTCCTTTGCTTATTCTTACTCTATACTGCTGATTTGGGTGTTGATGGTGCCTTCCTTTTTGTTACCAAAATTAATTAATTCCTTCTGCCCCAGTGTCCTTTCTGCAGGGAGAAGCCCTCTTTGATGGAGTCTGAGTTTTCACATATGCTTCAGCGTTCCCCTTTACTGGGACCTTGTGAGCTTATGATGTCTAAACACATTAAAAAGTTGTGATTGTAGAAGTGAACACTAAGACCGTGTAAGAAACAGGTAACAAACTGCTGATCATTCTTCAGGAGATCCATATCCCAGTGTACCAGGTCTTCTGCCTCATCATTGGTTGGAGAGCTCATGCTCTGGAAGATACAAAGAGCAATAAGCCTTGCTACTTTCTGACACTGTCAATCTCCCTTACCACTAAATATTTTGCACAACTTAAACAACTCGTATTAACCATCTCACTGCCTTTCGACCTTGCAAAAATAGGTTAAAAAAGTCAAAATAGCAAGTTACCAGATTACAAAATCCACTTGCATATTCAAAAATCCACTTGTGATATGCCATAAGCATAAATACGCACACAGATGCACTCCCCACAAACAATTTATATAAAGTCGCCGAGAGGTATTTGAAAAGATGAATATTTAGCTTTTACATACCTTAATGTAAAGCCTACTCTCAGATTATTTAATATCAAGCAATCACAACTTTATGAATACCCTGATTACCGTTAGAAAGGTTTGTAAGATATTATTGAATAAGAAGCAAAGATATTACTGAATAATAAGCAACTAACACATCATTCTATATGCCAACCAACTCATTCCCACCACAGGAAAGTAAAAACCCTGAAGATGGTGTAAGTTAACACTGCCTGGAGGATACAGGTTTGGAGAAGGAACTGGTGCATTAGGCTAAATTGCACAGCTGGTTAAGACGAGCCTTAAACTTACTAGTTTCTAGTAACCTGTCTACCAGTGTTTGTCTGTAAAGACGTGGTAAAGAATTTTGTAACAGTGGTAGAGTTTCTTCTAAAATTTTATTTTTCTATGAGGAAATCTAATGGTTATCATGGTACATAGTAAAAAGAAAAAATGCAATTGACAATTGACTGCTTCAGGATGTTTTGTTTTCAGACTTTGCAGTGTTTTGGCTTCTAAAGAGATGTAGAATTTCCAGACTATATAATTTTGGATGCTAGCTGTGTTTCGATCCACATGCTTGTAATCTGAATACATTTGAGATAATTTCTCTGGAAACAAGGATTCACTCTTGGTTTTCAGGATATAGTGTGCTATCCGTTCTTGAAAGGGAATTCCCCAGTGAAACTGGTGAGGTTAAAATGATTTAGGGCCTTTTTGTCAGAGAAACAATTCAATTTTCCATCAAGTTTAACATTCTAATAGTTAACTTTAGGGGCTTGATTCAACCTCACTGAAGTCCATCAGGCTCTTTCCACTGCTCACAGAGCCAATAGCATCAAATTTTCATTTGGCTTTAGTCATTACTGCTGATATTCAACATACTTTATCATTATACTCACAGCTAGCTTTATACAGATCAACAGTGTTGACACTGTGATTATTTAGTTTTTTATTTATTAACTTGCACAGCTATTGTTCCCTATAATTAACGCAGCGTACTAGGGAGGTGTTCCAGATAAACCTATATGAAGGCAGTTTAGTTCGCGTTCAAATAGGTATCTTGGCATTTGGCTAGAAGAGGTTTCTTTCTTTCTTGACTTTGCTATGAGGTCAATAATTTTCCTGAAGTTTATGTGGGGAAAAAGTTTGTTGAAATAATATCCAGGGCCTCTTTTTAACAATAATTTTCCTTTGCTACATCTTGCCAAGATTATTTAAGCCTCCCAGTGCATATTTATAGGAGGTTTGGACAAGGATGGAAGGAGGATTCATTTTTTTGAGCTCTCGTTCAAGAGTCTGAATATTTAATTGCTTTATTAAAAACGAGAATTTTCACCCTGCTGTAGCTTTTGGATACCTGCAAGAAATGTGTTTTCACGGGTTACTCCAAGGTTAGTTTAGTTAGGTTAGTTTAGTACAAACATTTATATCCAACATGCAGTCATGGCACATGCCTTTGCAGTGATGGATACACTCCAGAGCCTTTGCCACCTGTTGGCCCCTCACCTGAGTCCTGCCCAGTTCTGGAAGGACTTTGTGCTCCCTGTACCAGGGAGAAGATTTCAAACCACTGCTGTTAAGCAAATGCAGGCCTCTTCCAAGACAGGCTTGGCTAATGTTGTCTTGAGACAGATCTAGTACAATGTTTACTGGAGGCTGTGACATGGCTTCGACCTCACCTTTGCCTTCAAGTTTGTCCAGTTACAAATGCTGTTGATTTCACTGGTATTTTCTTTTACTTTGTTGCTTGTTAAGTGCTGCTCTTCTTGTATTACCTTAAGTATGGATCAAACAAAGGAAAATAGATATAAAAGTCAAGACTAGTCATTTTGTCTGTTGTCTAGGCAGAGAGATCTGGACACTCACCAAGAGAGAGCTTTAAACTTATTTGTAAGATTTTAATATACGCTTAAATAATTTCTGGTCATCATTACAGAAATAGTGGCACAGGATGTGCCTGGTGATCCTGGGAATGCCATTTGGGACACCAAAAAGGTCCCACCCTCCACAGTGCTGGTATGCATCTTCTGGACATGCTCCGCTGTGTTTTCCAGATAGATCCAGATAAACAATAAAAGAAAGGCTCTTGACTTGGGTCAAGCAAGAGAACAAGTTTGGTGCAGTGGTGGGGGAGGGTGGGTGCTGGAGAGAACAGCCCTTTCTGACTCCCGGGACCTGAAAAGCACTATTATTGAGCAGAATACCTCTGCAGACAGAGGAGTCCTGCTCAAAAAATCATTCAGGAAAAGCTGGAAAGAGAGGCCTTCATTGGCATGACACCTCACATAGACTGTGTTCCTTTCAGAATTTCCCAGCAGAGGTCCATCTCATCAGATAGTTGACTGATGGAGTACAGCCGCCATTCTTCATTTCCTGCAAAGAAACTCGCAAGAGGTAAAGCTTCAAGAACAGCCCTCTCCCTTTTCCAAACTGCATTCCCATCAGAAAACTTGGAGAAGTTATAATAGGAAAAAAAAAGTATTTTTTTCTTTAGTTGTGTGTTCTCAAACTGTTCTGAAAAGTCTATAAACCAGGACATGCAGCTGTGCAATCTGCATACTTACTAGTTCCCTGACTACAGGCCAGAGGCTCCTCTGTGACAACATATGAGTTCTGACTGGGCACCAGGTCTGAAAAATATATGTACGCATTGTCATTGCACATCTGGAATTTAGAATTGCTAATGGATATGCTGTGATAGAAAAGAAAAGTGTCTGGCCAATAAACTTGGTTTATATATTTATTTTAAAAAGCATTACCACATTTCTGGCTAGTAGCCTTTCATCCCCTAGACTTTACACCAGTGCATTTGGAATGCTAAGCAGCTCTTTCAGGGATGCAGCCATATCCAAAAAGGCACCTTTTAAAATTTGAAATAACTTTAAAAAAATAATTAAAAAGGAGGAAGGTGGTGTTTTTCCCTATGGACGCTTACATACCTAGCACTTTTTATCTGCTCCTAAAATCTCTGAAACCATAGGTGAAAATTCTCTCTCAGACTCTCCGGGTAACCTACTTTATCTTCCAGGATGCAGCTATAAACATGCATAGCTTTCTTTGAATAATATATTTTGACCTTATTATGTATGCAACTCTAAAGAGCAGTTACTTGCAAGTAGCTTGTTGCAGGGCTAGCAGTGGAAATCTGAGCATTTTGAGTTTCTACACATCACTGACTCCCCCTCCTCATCGTAGTCACCAAACCTGTGGGCAGAGCAGACGCAAGAGTCCCTGTGCTACAGCTCACCCTCCGTAGGGCCGGGCATGTCCTGTTTGTCAACTCACTCTCTCTCAAGCACTGGGAAATAGCAAGAAAAGAAAGAATCAGACATCAGCAAATAGTGAAAATGGCAAGACCATTGCCTATCCAGGCACACTCATAGGTGGCCACCAGAAAATTACATACCATGGTGATGCATGAAATCATCAAGCCAAGTTAAAGGAACGTCTCGTTTACTGGCCACCTTTACGGTTCTGAAGCCCTGGCAGACATGGTGAGTGTTTCATGTCTTGATGCAGAGGCAATCTGAAATGCTCCTCTGCACACAGGTAGTCTTTCATTTCATTTTATTTATATTTGCTTCTATAAATCTCATACCTTTATGCAATATGCTCTGCGCACAGAGTATTTTTAAGGCAGGCACCAACTCCGAGCCAATGGCAGCAAGCAGTAACCCTGCGTGTTTAGCAAGGATCCGTAGGGCTGGATTGCTGAAATCCTTAAGAACCAGAGACACGTTTTCATTTTCTTCACTCAAGAATAGGAATTAGGCTCAAGCTGTGAAACTAGGGGTAAAAGATCAGCTTGATCAGACCACCTAGATGGTTTAATAGCAGCTGTTTTTTTCTCCACGTGGTGGCTTTGCAGATCCTTAGAGGATATGAAAAAAACAACCCATGAACCCCCCTTCCCACCCATTTCCCACCAAAGCTCCCATGATTGGTTTCATCAACAAAACCAGAACCAGCCCAGTCAGTGCTTTATAAAGCTTTATTGCAAGATGTGTTTACATAATGCTGTAGAGGTGAGCTTTTTAACTACTTATATCAAGAAATTTTGGACACAGGTCTGCGGTCAGTTGACCCTGCATGGCACAGAAAAAAAAAAAAAAAAAGAGTGTGATTGCATCTTTCCAGACAGTAAAGTGGGGAGAGTGGAGGGAGAAGAGGCAGATGAGGGGTGTGTTAAAAACAAAATTCCCCTGGCTTACACTAGATGTGACAAAGGATCTTCTGAAGGATCAGTACAAACGGTAGGTGAGCTTCATGTGTAATAAAATCTTAAAGAGTAATTCAAGTTCTTTATGAAATAAAACTGAGAAACAAAAATGCAGTTTCATGGACAATTAGATTTAACATAAAACAAATTCACCTAAAATGAGAAAACAACAAACAAAACCAAGAACTCAACCAAAAGGACCTGTAGATAATATCTCTGACCATGCATGGCTTGTTTTTTAAATTACAATTCACAGAATAACACTGCTGGAAAGCCTATTTTACACTATGCTACACAGAACACGAAAAAACATGAGTAGTGACATTTACACAATTTTACAGTATTTCTCCTTTGTCTAAGAAACACGTCCTTTTCTACTTTACATTTTTTTACAATTCCCAGCTCACAAAAAAAGGACACTATACGCGCAAAGACAGTCTTTAAAAAGGAGAAATGCACCCAATGCTACAAATAAACCTTTTCTTTCACAGAAGCCTCTGTATTAGATAGTGATTAAACAAAATATATCTCTATCTGCCACTCGATGTGAAATGGACTAATTAGAAATAATTTTAATTTTTTTTCACGTAAACATAAAACTATACAACATCTCTGAAACTCCTTGCATTACTTTCTGTGTAACTATTAAACCGCTTGCCAAAAACCTCTTGGGATCACATCTGAAATACCAATTGAGCCAGTTGCTGCCCCAGTCAAAAAGAAGTGTTCAAGTGTTTGCAAATAATTTTCAACAGTTGCCTATAACCAAACATTCTCTCTCTCAAAAACGCTTCAGTTAATTTTTTTTCAGAGCCTTTAAGTACCTGGAAGTTTTCCCTGTGGAGAAACACCAACAGTCGCAATCCTTACAGCTTAGGCAAATGTTTCTTGCACCCCAATGGGAAAGGCAGAGCCATCCCCTGAACACGGCACAGGGTCAGGCTCGCTGCCTATGCAGGCACGACCTGCCTCGAAGACAACACGAGGAGTGGTACACATGTTGTAAATGTGCAGGAGTGAAAAAGAGAGAGGAATGTGCTCGTGCTCCTTTCTGACACTAGGTCCCTGCACACCTTTCAGATAAAAGCAGGCAGCGTGTATCCCTGCCTACGAGTTGTAGCGGGAGGACAAAGGATGTGAAAGTGGTAGGCTGCCACCTTGCCCCCATTTCATCTCAGTGAAGTCAAAATGTTGTAAGAACAACCACCACACAGTGTACACACACCTGAATCCAGACTACTACCATTGGCCAAGCAGTTTCTAAAGCACTTTGGATAGACTCTTGCTGTTCTTACGCTACCAGGGCCTCTGGTGTAGAGCACATGCCTGGCAAAAGGAACGACTTACTGCACCTACAGCAGCATCATGTCCCTTAGGTTTCCAGTAGATGTTGCAGTCTTCGCTTGTGACTTTTCAATGGCTTTTAGCAGTCGCCAGGGTACGTTTAGAGCATAGCACACCCAGGATTTAAGGTGCTGTCCTGTCATGTTATCTAGTACCTTGAGGGGGAATGGAGCACCTTGCAGGAGGCCCTTGCTGTTCAGTCACATCAAGATGCTGACTCCAAATTAAATTGGGGCATGAACTCTTATCTAGATATTCACATGTGACTTTCTATTAAACTAAAGCCAAACCCCTGCCTATCTACAAATCTGATGCCTTATTTTGCTGACAGAGTTACTCACTACAGAGATTTACAAAAAAAGAGGGTCAAAAGAGAAAAAATTAATGTATTTTGAAAACTGTTTCCATTATTTATCAAAGCAAGAATGACGCTCATTAAAACACCATTTTTTTGTTTATTTTGGATTATGGACAGGGATCCATCAAACAGAAGGGTCGCACATAGCAGCCAAGGGGCTATAAAACATCTGGAATCCATGAGCCTGGTGCCTGGCCTTACTGAAAGGTGAAGAGTGATGAATTTAATTTTTGTGAGGGATCTTTTGCTCTCAATTGTGGCACAGAGCATTCCCTGGGGGTGTTTCTTCACCACAGTCATATAACTGCTACTGAAAGTTATCCCTCAGTTGGGAGCAAGGGAATACAAAGTATCTGTATGCAGTCTGCTTTTAAACACCAAGGGAGATGAAAGGAAATTAGGATAGCTTCCCTTTGGCGGCCATTTCATATGCTAAAGTTTACCTCAGCACCCGTATCAGGAAGGCATTACGGTGGTGGACAGACAAGTTATTGGCAGCAGATGGGTGCTGAAATGAACACCAGCAGCAACTCTGAGAGCTTAGTGGAGATACAAAACTCTGGGCACTACACTTGCAGCTGACTGGTACTATGACAAAGAGAAGAGAGGTAGTTATTATGGCTGCAAGTGTTTAAAAACAGCCTTCATGGATCTGTAAGTGAGAAATGGGAACACGTGTTACTACATCCTGTTTCCAAGACCTTTATATTTGTCACAAAACTAATCCATATCTCAAAAGCATTTTAAAGCAACTGTTACATCCTTATGGTGGGCTCTTTTGATGATGGAGGGGCAGGCAGCAACTCAAATCCCGAAGGTTACAATCTGATTAGACAGACAGACACAGGCATGCAAATATAACCAATTCCTCCATTTCATCTGGAATCCACTAGTTAGATGAAGGGGAACAAATGTTATTCCCACAGTCAGGACCTGCCAGCTGACTCTGGAGGAAATACTACCACCTTCCAGATTAGCACATTGGGCCACTGGCCATTTTCATTGTGAACCAAAATGGAATTCTTTTCTGTAGTTACTGCTTTGTTTCTGCGTTTGATGATCTTATTGCAATTAACAATGAGGACAGTGGAATTAATCTTACTGTATACTACTGCATAAAAAGACCAAGTTATCCTTCAGAAAAATTAGTATTGGTTTTACAGATAAAGAGTAGGAACTTAGGGAAAAATATAGAAAAACAAACAAAATGCAAAAATGTACAAGAAAGAATATGCTTCACATGTAAGAGACTTGCATCCAGACAATCTGAAAGAAACTGTCTTTTTTTCCTGAATTTATTCTAACACCACTCTCCATGTTTAATTTTCTTCTTGGTAAGGATTATGTGAAGTTTTGCACAATTTTTGCACTATTCTTGGGAAATATATATGCCCAACTATTACTAATTCATCAGCTATGTTATGTTTCAGACACAGATGCTGTACTAAATCTAAATGAAGCACAAATGTGTTTCCTGTTAGCAAGTGGTCACCAACAGCCATCTACTTTGCACATTCAGCATATTTTAATGAAAATATTCAGTTTTAAAAACTTGTTTGATTTTCTCCCTCTGACCAAATACACAACCTTGGCCAATGTAAATGCATTTTGTTACATTTTGGCTTCTTTTATCACTTAACAAGTATAACAGTTCAACATAACGGCTACATTCAGGGTGTCTTCCTCTTGTTTCGGACCCCCAAGACCTCCACAAACCTCTATTTACCTTCATCTCTTTGTTCTAAGCATCCTTAAGTGAGATTTCAAAAGTCCATATTGGTGAGCAGCACATAAACATCCACTTTCAAGTCCAGATGCTCATAGGTCTTGCTTATTTTACAGTGAGATTAATTATATGCCACTCCTTTCTGTTTCCTAACCAGCTTCCTCCTTTTCATAGCTTTCAAATACACAACACATTTTTATTAATTACACAACTACTGCCTTCTGCCTACTTGTACAACTGACTTTTTAACAAGCTGAGGGGAAAACCAGATCAAACTCAATGCTATTCTCAAGAACTTCTGCTCATTAGTGACTTTTTATCCACAGACTTTGACACATGAAGATCCAAGGCAACAGCAAATAAAGAATGAAATGTTAAGATCAAGAGAGGCACAGAACAGATAGGATGTTCCACCACAAATCTCATCGCAGTGTTGTCACGGTCAGCTATCTGGTTCTCTCACCACTTGGATGCTGTGCTCAGTGCGATGTGATAGATGACTGAGGTTTCAAAAGTTTATTGTGTTTGGTTCAACTATCATGAACAATCTTCAGCAATTATCCTGTCCTTAATGAGAGTAGAGTAGAAAAAATTGTTGATGTACCTGACCCAGCCTGGGTACCAGAAGCAACATAGCTATGGCATTAGGAGCCCAGCATAGACTATTAATGAATCCTACTTTTCAAGTGTGTTTTGCAACCAAAATCAAACCCAGTTAACTAGTCACCCTACTTAACTAGTTCCCTAACTACCTAGCTTGAAGGAAGCCTCAGCTGTTACTGGTGTGCAGACACATCCTTAATCTTAGAGGATAAGGCAATGGAAAGAGATCATCTTGTGCATCCTTGAGGATCAATTGGTCATACACAGACTTTGGCTTAAAAAGTTCCCTTTTATGTTATTGTTATTTGCAGTTCTCCTCAAAAGGCTTCAGCACTGGTTAAGGTGGCTGTGTTCAATTAATCTTTACTGCTGTGTATGTCCTCCATTTAAAGGCAGATGAGTTGACTAAAGGTTCTTCAAACACACATGCTGAGGGCAGTTATAAAAGTCAGTTATAAAACAGCAAGATAAGGGCAAACATATTGGAGTGTTCACTGTGGTACCCTCTCCACTGGCACCAAGGATAATCACAAAATAAGAGTAAGGAACAGCAAAAACACAGCAGGCTTTTAGCAGGGCCATTTCATATTCGGATCCATTAATTTGAAATAAAATCACCACCACATTATCTTGCAGCAGAGAAAAGCAGCATGAAGGGCACAGGCAAGTGAACAAAACTTCTTGATCTGAGCATCTGAATGCATTTATCGAGTATGCAAAATTGTTGGCATAGATCTCTGAAACTGTACAAATGCAGAGTACAGCCACAGCTCAATAAGAGGGAGGGATTCTTTGTCCTCTCCTCTATGTGCATGCTGCTATGTACAGTATGAGCATGTATTAATACACATAAACTGAGGATCCTAAACTTTCCACTTGTATTGCAGGCCATCTCCTGCCCCATAGGGTGAATCCCATTAAAAAACAGTGAGTTCCTACAAAAAGACATTCTCTGCCCCTGTCCAGGTGGAACAGTAAGGCCCTAGAGTGAAAATCATGGTCCAGCTAGTTTTTCAGGAACATGATTTCACACCATGACTGTCTGTGTATAGATACATGCACACATGTCCACACATTCATTCTGTACATATACAAAGGTACACATACATTTTTACATTCTTTGGTGGCAAAATAATAAAAAAACCCCAAACAAACCACAGGGCTGGACAGACTCTGCATCTTTGCTTAATGAATCTGCTTCAATAAAGTTGGAGTCGCTGTAACAGGAGTTATTTTGCCTCTTTAAGGACTGTTCCTTGCATTAACAAAATGCCATACATTTACAATGACTAAAACAGGGCACAAGGAAAACCAGCGTAAACACAGCTCACATGACAGATAACTCAGAGAGAGCCCCCTCCTACTCACATCAACACATGAGAGAAGCAGCCATACGCTTTCACCTACAAACACTCAAACACTTCCTCAGTTACCGTCCAGATGTCGTGCTGAGATGTGGCACACCCTTCTTCTGCCCTGGCTGTGGGGTTTTGCTTTTTGTTGCTTATTAAAATTGAACTAACAGAGGATGGGATGTTGGGAGCAGCAGAGGAGGCTGGCAGGTCAATGCTACACCAAAACGTTGTCAGCCTGTGTGCTTCAGATGAATGGCTCTTCCTGTCGCCACCTCTGGAATGTCAAACCTGCATCTCAGAGGTGCTGATGAGACCCAGTGCTTTGGCTTCTTCTGGTGTCAGTCCACTCTTTAGTGTCCTTCTCACTGATGGTCATAAATTCCAAAAGCAGGCAAAAAAACCCAAAGAAACAAACAAAAAAGCAAACAATTAGAAGCAATAATCACACAAGACTTTGAGCTGAAAAAAACCCCTGTTAACATGAAAGCTGAATCAAATCAAAAGTTGGTATGTACTCAGGGCCTCAAGTTTAGAAATACTGAGTAATGCCTTATGCCAATTCCATAGGAGCAATCAAGTACCCAGCAACTCCAAACAGTCAGGCAAAAAGACATTTGTAATTAACATTTAACCTTTTAAAGAAAAATACACAGCATTTTAAGATTTTTTTTTTTTCTCTGAAATTGTACCAGTTGGTTTTCAGTCCACAGAAAGGATCATCTGCCCTATTATTTCAGAGTTTCATGAAGATTTTTTAAAAGAGCTTTTGGATCTTTATAGGGCTTAAGTGAATTTATCACTATTAAATCTTATGTGATCCATTAAAGGTGTTAAAAAAAAAAAGTTAAAAGATCAAAAATGTGACTATTTTATAGTCAATTTAAATAATTAAAACTATTGTCTTCATACACACTCCCCTTTCTTCTGTAATGTTCCCCCATCCTAGCCCCATTTGCATCATCTTTGCCATTAGCAGTCTACAGCTTTTTAGTTGAATTTAAATGATAAATCTAGGCCAAAACCTTGTTTCTTAATTTCCTACGAAGTGTTCCGGACAGTAGCCTGACGTAAAACTTTTAAAATTTCTGATTGCCTTTTTTATTCAGAAACAAGTGATTACATGACTGCACACTCTGAGCATTAGTGTCCTTCTCGGTTTTTTGGTGCTCTAATTTTCAGGTGAATGGGCTTTAGTTCAAGAAACAAATGAGGTGTTCACTTCACACTTTGATGTACTTCAAATGCAAAATGCACATTCAGAAGTTTAAGCTGCATGCAAAGCATAAACAATGACTTTATGTTGAACAAAATATATTTGGAGCCCCAAAATAATAAAGTCTAGAGGAAACTCAAGAGAAATCACTTGCAGACTGAGGTTAAGGACTTCTTGCATCGCTATCACCTAGCATAATTAAGACTTCTAACTTATTAAGATATTCAGTCCATGTAACTGAAACTGGGGGGTCACACTCAAGGGTCTAGCAGGGGCGAGAGGAGGGACTGGATCGGTATAGAAAACATGAGGACAAGAGAAATGGAAAATATGGCGTTGTTGAGTATTTGATACCATGCAGGTAGGACGAATGTGATCTATGTTTGATAGTCAAACCACTTCCATCAGTTACTGAGGTTAATCAAATAAGCTGAGAGTGCCACACATGTAATTCTTTCTCCAT
The DNA here is from genome assembly GCF_000700745.2 of Antrostomus carolinensis. Taxonomy (NCBI): domain Eukaryota; kingdom Metazoa; phylum Chordata; class Aves; order Caprimulgiformes; family Caprimulgidae; genus Antrostomus; species Antrostomus carolinensis. The sequence continues at coordinate 96,881 of NW_010310091.1, read as the reverse complement.
TATCAAACCCCTACTTAAAAGTTTTTCTTCAAGGTCCTGTCCTTTCTCCTACAGTATTTGCATACTTACTAAACACCAGGAGGGTCTGCATGGTAGCCTTTTATGATATCCACTTTTTCCTACAATACGGATCAGGAATGTCTTCTAAGTTTAACAGTGCTTAGCTTATAGCAGTACAAGGTTAAATGCAACTGATAAAGCTAAGATTAAGAAAGACTTAAAAAGTACTACGAGAAGAACAATACACTTCAAAAATGCTCCAATATCCATGGTGCAGAATACCCAACATGGACTTTTGAGTCAGTTCTCATCATTGGCACTCTTTTATTACTTTTCAAATTTGCTATCCAAATGTCCACAGTGACAAATATTAATTTCTAGACATGAGCTATGAAATACCTTAGGGTCTTGAGGTCTCAGTGAATCACTTAATGCTTATTTCTAGACCAAAATGAACTGTACCAGGAGTGAAACAACAAATACAAGAAAGCTGCAGCAGAAACATTTCTGCCTTATTAAAACTGTTCAGTTCACCTGCTTACCTGCCTGTGCTGCCTCTCCCCTGAATATGTTTTTTTCTGTACCTCCTATGACATGCAGCCAAACACAGACTGTAGCTAGCTTGGCCACCAACAGACTAATAAAATTTATTTTCAGAAGAGCTTATCAGAGACCAGCCAAAAGTTTCTGTCACTAGACTCAAAGTGGGATTGGACATTGCTCCCTAAAAGAGTATCCCTCCTCTGTGGACATGAATTATCCACAGCAGCTATACTGTTAAACCAAGGAAACTGTTCATCATCAGAGAAAAAATAGGCATACAAGAGACTAATCGTTCACAGGATGGCTGTCTCAACAATATTACATCTTCCCACTGAAGGCAAAAGTGAACTGGGAAACAATGCAGCACAAATTTTAACTTTTTAGACACTGTTGCAGAATTGTCAAACCAAACGTATTAATGACTGCTCTCACACATATCCTCAGCTCTCTCAGACCACAGTCGCTCGCATTTGCAAACTGAGCACAACAACCACTGTAAAACAACACAAGGGAACAAGCAATTGCTATACCTGTTTGTAAACATTTAATAGGAACTGGGGTGCTCTAAGCAAAATAAGCAAAATTCTGGTTTTATTTATAACAACGTAAATCTAGAACAAGCTTCTTTAGGTCAGTACAGTTACTACTGCACAAATAACTAGGGCTGAGACTGTCTAACAACTGAAACGGAAACGCGCGCCTCTAACTTCCACCAAGGAGAATACAGTTGTTTAAATTCTTCCATCAGCCGGAGTTGTACAATTAGTAGTTTACTAGGAAAAGCCAAATGGCTTTACAATAACATATAGGTCTCTGAAGAAAATTACAGGAGTTTATATTCAGAAGTCATAATCAGGAGTTAAAATACCATGGTAGAAACCATCTTCATGGAAAACAAGGAAGAAAACTAAGGAGTCTTCTTTACATAAGCACGATTTCTCTCTGAATCTCCAGATACCTACCTATTAAACATACTGAAGCCTTAGTCTGAGGACCTCATGTATAAACCTCAGGTGACAGAAAAAAAGTAACACCGAATGCAGCATGTGAGAAGGACAAGTGTCCTGTTCTGGGTTTGCTGTATGACTCACACAATGGAGGCCAACCTCCTGTTTGTACTTTTTCTGCTACTACAAAACAAGCAGGAATGACAATACTTAATGAATTGCTGGGACATACGCAGCTGTAATTAAACAAAACAATCGCTTTGCATCCATCAGTTGATTGTTCTAAGTTATCTCAGCTCTCTCATAATACAGAGAAAGAGAATTTGTATTTAATATTTACAGTGAACTAAGCTTTTAAGGCCGGCGGTTAGGAGAACAGAACTCCAAACAATGTAGGACTTTGGTGGTCATAATGAGATTTCAAGAAAACAGTTAATAAAAAGCAAAGATGTGAAGAATCTTTTCAGTGACAGAATGGTTCTCATAAACACTGATGGTTGCTGACTTGTATAAACTAAGCGTGTGGGGTCCAATACTGGAAAGTACTGTGACTACTGGCAAGATTAAAGCTGTTCACCATTAACAGGCCACCGGAAGAATAACGGCTGACAGAATCACAGTCCAGACTCAAATGACTGAATTCCTGCCCCTACAATGCAATAGGCCAGTCTGACACAGATTAATCCACTTGCAGTTTGAAATATTCTGTACTTAGGGAGATGAAAGTAGCCTAATAAAGGGTGTCTTTATATGAAAATTGTAACTAATATATGCAAATTACAGTACATTTCCTCATCTGAAGATACAGTGGATAGATGTGGTATCAGCAGTAACACAAGAACAAATTCCTGCCCCACTATTCTCTGCACTGGCTTGTGGACTATGGAGCCTTGTGGGCAATGAAGCCAGGAGAAAGTTGAGTTATCTGCAGGAGCAGGGACTACTCTGGGAGGTGAGTGAAACTTGTCTTGACATGCTGTTACACAGATTTCCTCAAACATTTGTCTGTTTCCTCATAAAGCACTTGGTAGGGTTCCTCTACCTTAGGAAAGGTCATGAACACATTCAGTCATCAAAATTGAATGCAGAGAGATATTTTCCTTCCATGGTTTATAGGCATTGCTAAATTACATTTCTCAAACTAGATCTTCACTTTCCCCTCTTCACTGAACTCTGTCGTGTCTCTAACTGGACCAGACATAATATCTTGGCTTGTAAAACTCTTGGCCTGCTGCAGATCACATTAAACTGAGTTATGGAATGTATTTTGGAGGCAGTGACAATAAAAATAAGACTTTCAAATGACCTTTTAGGTTCTTTGAGCAATTTTTAAAACCTTTGCTAAAGAAACATAACAGAGAGAGAAAATAACTTTTACTCTTGTCACAAGCAATGCCTGCTGAGATCCCATAACCAAGAAACTAAATGTTGTTTTTCTGGGGTCAGAGGGCATGATATTCTTTGTTAATCTGGAAAACAAGGGTTTTATTTGATATTCTGGCAGAATGCAGTGTGCTTATGATGAATGCAATGAATTTGACTCTGTCTGTTGGGTCAAAATCTACACAGATACATAGCCCTCACAGTACACTGGGAATGTTTTTTAAGAGTAATTCCCTAAGTGTAGCTTTGTCAGAGAATAAAATTACCTAGGGGTTGGTTGTTTCTTAAAGAGCAAATAACATTCCTAATTTCCTGTCCTTTTTTTTTTTTTTTTTTTTTAAAGATGCAATGAACAGTAAAGATCAGTTTGGCTGGTGTCATTTGTTCTTGCATTTGCAATGGCTTCTTTTGGTGTGTGTGTTTGTAATTGTACGGACGAGTCACGTGAAATGCAGAATATTCTCTGCACAGATAGGACCATTTTTCTGCTTGAGAAATCACAGAATTAGTGTCATTCCTATTACAAAAGGATGTAGCAGCCATAGAACTTTATTCTGGGCCTAGCTGCAAAATAATGCAGCTGTTAGTTGCTGATTTGGAACAAAGGAAATTCTAGGTGGCTGCAAATTACACAGTGAGGGCAGCAGGAAAGGCAGATTATAACCTGCAATACAGGCCAGCTCCATCATCTCATCTCATTTCATGTATCTCAGTTATATTTTCTGTTACCTATCCACACCCAGCTTGCACATTCACTCTATTTTCTCATATATTTACATTCAACACATTATCTTGGACTTCACTCCAATGAGTCCAGCAATGGCAATTTGAAACTCAAAAGTTCAATCCAGACAGTCTTCCTTTTCTCATTTGTGTATTTTTATGTCACTATCAATATACATTATACTCATATTTAATTATGCATGTATCATTGCTTAATATGAGTAGGCCTAAATTCTTAATAAAAATACTAACAGATGGAGCGTAGAGATCTTACAGGGATTTGTAGGTAAATTTTTGGATTTTATCATGTACTTCTCTGAAGAAGTACAGCCAACTGAAATGTGGTCTTTGTCTGGGTCAGCCACATAGAAAACTCCAGGAAACAACATATCATTATGCATTATTATTGCCCTGCAGCTTTGCTTTGAGTCCTGTCAGCACTTCACAGATGGCACAACTCTCTCCTAACAAGAAATTCTGTACTTCACAATTGTCTCCTGCTGTACCTTATGGTGGCTGTGACATAAAGAGGAGTCTAGCAGTGGAAAAAGACAAGGTGGCATTTTCTAAGGAACGCTTAACTTGCGTTTCATCTCCAGACGGCTTACATTAGAGGGACCAAAAAGTAACATTGCTTTAGAGAACCTGGGCTGCATGAAAAACATACAGGTTTTAAAGTAGTATTTAACATGTAGGTGAAACTGTTAAAGTTTCCAACTTTATGCATTTCACAGATCATCATTTACACAGTCCCAACAGTAAAGTGGAAAAAAAGATTTAACTCCTTCCTTGAAAGCCTTCTGTGACAAAAACCCTCTAATTTTTAGGACTTCTGTGAATGCCACTGTAAAAAGTTACTACTAAAAGCAATCCTGCTGCCACCTCTTCATTTCTCCCACTTAATTTCACCAGTCAGAAGTGATCCACTATTAACAGGTAAAGCATCAACCACTACTAACAGGTAAAGCATCAAGAGCATACAGCTCACCAACAACTGAGTCTGCATACAAGCACTATATACTGTTTTCAAGACCAGACTACACATTAATAATGCACAGGACAAAAAACCAAACAAACCCCCAAACCAAACCAGGAGATGAGATACAGAAGGTAAGCCATCTCACAAAAGTGTTTTGGGTATGAAGTCTTTACATTCCATTTGAAATTTTAAAATGACCCACTAAGGGGGTAGCTTAGGCTTATGAACTCAGAGCTGCCTATTGGAGAGTGACTTGGCAGAGGAATATGACCATGTTTGATCACCCAGGCTCTGTGAAACAGAAATTAATTATCCCCATTAGGAATCCATGCTGGGAAATAACAGAAAAAAAGGCATTTATGAGCCCATCAGATTAAAAAAAACCTATGATCAAAACAATCTTGTAATTATACTAATCAGGTGGTGTTATTCTGCCTGGAGAAAGTAATGTATATACATATATAATATTTTTTTGACATAGTGCTTGGACAAGATAAATTCAAAATAGCTCTGTGCAAAACATTTTTGTCCATCTTCTAAGAGCGACTTCCCTCCAAACACATTTGACACTTGCATCCAAGCATAGTCAAATTCCTGACTTCACAGATCCTTGTGCTAAACTCCTTCATGGCAGCAGAGGGCTCTCCTTGGCAGTTGTGATATCACGATGCTCTTCTGGAAAGCCACAAGAGATCACTTCTGTTACTGCACTTCTTTTTTAAGGCAACTTGAAAAGCAACCCCGAACTTCCTTGTCTTTTCTTGTTCTCACATGAAGTGCTTTCCATAACAACTCTGTGATCTGGTCAGTCAGCAACTCACTGCTGCTGATTTGTTACTCAGATGCTGAAAATAATAATAATAGTAATCTTTCAGGAAGGAAGAATGATGTAAATAAGGAGCAAATTATTGACCGGAGATAAACTCGAAAGCCACTTCAATATGGAAAGAAACCAAACAAAATATATACCCTATCCAGTTAGGGCTAGAAGTGTGCAACTCAACCATACATATTTTTTTAATACTTAAAACTTAAATATCCCACTTTTGGGGATGAATTTTGTGACAAGAATTCATAAGCCTTGAAATATACCTTTAAAATAGGCCAACTAAAATAAAAACAGAGAGTAATGTATATGAATTCACTGACACAGTGAATGGCAAACTGGTAAAAGTGAAAACTATTTGTATTTCTTGTAAGATGCAAACAAATGAAGTAAGATTAGTTTTTTCTACAGAACTTCAGCTGAAAAAAATACAAGAAGTGTACACTATAACAAAAGCATTTATCTAGAAAATGTCAATACCAATATTCTGTGACCTGGGAACATGAACAGCTTCATTTCCTACATATACTGACATCACTTGCTCTTTATCAGCTGCTCATCTCCTCAGTTCCGCCTACATCAGCTTGTTCTTTCCTGCAATAAAGAAAGTGCCATTTGGCCAAGAAGAGATGGCCAGAGAAATTCTAGCACTTGTAAATCCTTGTCTAGAAGCTGATGGGGAGCTGCAGAGCACTCGCTCTCCTTGGTTCTAGTGCCAGTGACACAGCACAAGGACATACCAATGGTCTGCCTACACTGTAGGATCCTGGTGGGACACACGACTTCACCTCCTATCAGGATGTACACTTTGCCAAGAGCAAAATCTGAGCAGTGGCTATCTCTTCCTCCACAGAGCAGCACATCTGGGTGGGCATTTCATCCCATGACATGACAGCCACTCCAAAATCACTAGGGACAACCCATTACAGCAGCAGTTTTTTCCTTGTACCTACATCATTGTTCTCTGTGCTTGGGTAATATATCATACATGTGCAGGTGAGTGTCTCTGTAGTGTTCAATGGCTCTACCTTCCGTGAAGTGAAATAAACAGGGATAAAAGATACGTATTTTCTGTAAACATTGCACATCTAATTCTGACTTCCCAGATCAACGCAATGACTTCTTCTTTCAGTTGCTGTATTAAAACAATGCTGCTCAACTTTGAGCAAATAGTAGATTCTGCAGTATCTCTATATACCAGTACTGGAATCCAGTGCAAAGTTAAGAGATGTACTAAAGGGTGCAGGCTGGGTTAATTTTATATCTGACTTTCCTTATATAAAAAAGATACAGCTGTTTAAAGCAGAAAGTTTGAGGGTAGGAGCCTTAAAACAAAGAATTTCTATCAGAATAAAGCTCATTATAGAAATGATTCATAGAATCCTCTAAAACAGTGACTGGAAAATGAATTTAAGCCCCTTTTACAAGCAAGGTTTTAAAACCAAGCTTTCAAAAAAACATTTTCTTTTGAAGGCTACATGATGTATAACTGTACAGGATGATGGCAATTTCACTTTCACAGTGCTAGGACCAGGCAAACACTCTTGAACAAAACCTGAGATAAAAAAAGATACAGTCTGAAACTCATGGAGACTGTCAACAAAATGCATAGGTACCATACATTTGAACAGTTAAAAAGCAGAATGTCTATCCCTGACTGCAAAGATCGGTTATTTCAAAATAAAGCTATAAAAATAAATGTAAATACACATTGTAAAGCAGAAACTGAACACTCATAAATAAATATGTACATACTTAGAAATCTTATTGATATCAACTATCACAATTATATATGTCATCAATTACAACTGACAAAACTGAAAGTATGGAACCAGCTGTTCAGCCTCATGTTTCAGATAAATACACTGATTTACAACTATTACAACTTATTATGAGACTTATAGGTTACTCAACTAATCCTGTCTCTCCTGTTTGCTCTCCTACAGCTGTTGATGCTGGCCTCTGGCACAGGTGATGTACAGTGAGATATGACCTCACTCTGATCAGGTACATCAATTTATGCAGTTTTCTGTGGTCAACTGTATATATTATTCATTTATTAACTATTATTAATAATTTTCATTTATTCTTTGTATTTTTATTTATTGTTTATGGAGTTTAGTCCTGTCATTTTTGCAAAGATCTTGCCATCCTAAGGATGAAAGAATGTACTAAGCAAAAGGCATCCAAAAGATGCAAGCTCTCTTGGCATCTCATGGAGGTAACCTTCCAGCTGCCAGAGTTTTAAGTGCTTTATTTCATGTTCTGTTTTCATTCAATAATTAGATTTTTATTAACTGGGTATTGACCTTCTGAAGGTTCAGTCCTTTGTGTGAGGACAAAAAGACTTTTATGCTGAATACCATCACTGATACATTTATTTTTCTAAATGCAAAGAATTGTTGCTAAATGTGCAACACTAACTAGATTACTCTGCCCCCTCCTCTAACACCTGATAGGATCCATTTACTCAAATCCTAAATATTCTAAGTGAAGTTGCTTGCCTTTAAAGTATTTTATATAGACTTTCTTCTTCTAAGGTTTTTATTTTTATAAAAGCAAAATTTCCATTAACTCCTGCTTTTAGTCAGGCTATAAATACCAGAAGAACAGTCTCTCTCCTGGTATTTTGGCACTTCTGTACCTTTTTGTAGCCAGAAAAAGTAAGTGGAGAGACATGAAAAATAATGAAAAAACAAAGAAAAGAAGAAAAAGTAAACTGAAGCACTCTATGAATGCCAAACAAAAATTACACACCTTTGGATTCCATCTAGTATTTTGTTTGCTTACAAACATGTTTATTCCAAAGCATCACTGCATGTGTTACTAAAACTTGTCTAAGCCTGTCTCCATGCCTGGCCATTTAGCAGAGCTCTTTCCCACATTTTGGCACCTGATTCACAGTGTGATAACTCCTATTTAACTTCTACTGAAGGTGGAATTTAGTGTGAAACACCTGACCTAGGATGTTCTGTAGTTAAGTTTAATCCACTGGTCCTTATTTGTCTGAGATTCAGGTAATCTCAATTCAGTTCCTATCTCCTCCACAGTCCACTCATATGAGTCTGACAGATTACTTGGGTGGTGCCTCAGATTCATTTCTGCATAATGACTGTAGGATTTTTTTTTCTCTGCGCAAGTCATTATGTAAATAAATCAATAAATCCTCATGAGATGTTTCCATATCTCAAGGGTCAGTCACAGGGTATATTATTAGGCTAACATGTGATTCCAAAGCCTAAAAAAAGAAAAAGGCATTATCATGCCTCTCCTCTCTCTTTTTTAAACATCAGAAATAATTTTGATCAAGTTGTTGGATTTGAATATTGGATTAAACTCTGATTCAACTATTATCTGCTCCAAATCTATTTTTCTAACTCAAATCTAAAGCAGATTTTCAATGTCAATAAAATCTAAGAGAAATAATAGGGCACACAGAGAGAGACACTCTGAGATAAAACAATGTGGGCAAAACCAAGCCTCTTGCTCTGCAATGTCCTCATGCAGTGTCTCCAATAGAATCCAATGCAACCACTACTGTGCTACTCACCATCAAATATTAGTCACAACTGGGCCCTACGTTATGGTTTACCATTCAGGGTCATCTGAAGATCCAGATGCAAACAGTGCTGTACAGTCAAGCTGTCTTTAAAGAGCTATTTCCTTGGTGCAGCTATCTGAAATTATTTGTTGGCAAGACCATATCGAGATGCCCACTCTTTGACCACTGCCTTGACTTTAGGGAGCTAGGAGACACATTGGATTAGCAAATAGAGTGATTCTTAAAACTTCCTTATCCCAATTTTCCTTTGCATTCATTGTTTGTTATGGCATCAATTGTGAAGGCTATCCAAACCTGTGGGAGAACCAGACAATCCTAATTATAAGAATAAGGACATCAGAGAGAAAAAAACCCAGCAGAAGCTTCCCAGGGCAACTCGCCTTCAAGCTGTTGTTGAATGACCACCTCGAGGGGTGACAGAGCATTTCAGTTTCTGTGGGTCATTCAATCCTATGGCTTTCTGATGAGGTTTCTAATAAACGAATACAATGATAATGTTGTTTTCTCATATATAACACCATTCCAGTATGTCTGGTAAGCAGGTCACTGAACACCCATCATGAAGCAATGACTTCCAGTTGCTTACTGTACACGTCAAATTTTATCTTTAAAAACCTCCACTGTGTAAAGGCCTAGCACAGAATTAAGTTCTCTCTCTGCAGATCATCACAGGAACTCAGTTGTTATGCATTTACCATGTACCTTAGCTTTCTGTAGTCCATTTCAGCTCCCACTGAACAAATTCCTTCCTACTGTCTCAATTGACTTCAGTCATATCTCAGTTTATCAGTGACCCTTCATATCTTCAAGCAATAGATACAGATGCTTCCATCTGTCTTTTGTTGGATGATTCACTGCCTTATTCCTTCTCCTAATTTACAGTTCTGCTGATTACTCTCAGAGATCAAACTCTTCTACATCATTAAGATCTAACTATGCTCTCCGCATACCAGATACAGTCATGCTGTTCAACAACTACAAAAGGTAAAATAATTCAAAGGAACACATCAAAATGTCTCACCTTCCCATTACAACTATTTCTCAATTTTAACTAATCTTTTCTGTATTCCTGCTTCTGTTTTCCCCTAGTTATAAATGACTTTAGTATCATTTGCTTTTTACTTCACATTTTTCTGTCTTTTTATGGCAAAATATCCCCCACCCTTGAGAACCTTCTACCTGAACCACAGGAAATGTTTACAATGCAACTGCATATTAACCTTTTGGGTTTCTGAATTTGCTAAAAAGGTGTATCTCAGCTCAAGTTCACTAAAATCCTTGTTGAATGCTAAGTAAGCCTGACAAGATTTCCAGTTCTTCACTGAAAGCAACGAGACATACGCAACACGATGCACAGTGAAAATCACTCCTTTCAACTGACTTTTGTTTTGATGTCCATGAATAGATTGAGTACCAAGCTCGCGGCAAAAGCCAAAGGATGTGTATGGAAGCCTGAAGATTGAAGGTGGTGAATCAAACCCATCAGATAATAGGGTCTCTTTGCTCTGCAGATAATAAATATCATAGTATCTGCTAATCTAAATCATTGAAGTATGCCTAAAAATCTACTCTCTAATACACTCATGGAGGATCTGTGTTATATTTCTACCTGGAAGATCCTGCTCATTTAACTTGCATTATGCATTGACAAGGGCTGATCTCTGTTCATTTCCTGGAGATACCATATTTTCAGTCCAGCTGAGTATATTCTAGAGTTAAATTACTTTGTTTTTTCATCATCCAGGTATACTGACTATCTATTAGAGTGAAACAGTTCAGCTAAGTTATTCTCCTTTCATGCTTTTTTTTCAGCACATGTCAGCTGAAAGGGATGCTAAACTACTGAACTTCATGTTTGTTTGGAAACTGCCTTTTAATCCACTTAACGAGTCTCATCCAGATCTTGAAGAACAAACAAGCAAAAGAGCTGGATTCTATCATGATTAATTACACTGGAAATCAGTCCCAGGCTAAACATTTACTGAATCCCTAATCCCCGTTAATGTTTTTACTGCATATAAAAGCCAGCTCCACAGAAAAATATATAGTATTTTTATTATTATTATTATTATCTTCTTTTGTAATTTTTTGCTTGTTTGTTTGTTTGTTTTCCTGCAGCAAGTGCTTCCTTGGGAAAAAGGTACTGGTAAAAAGCAGAAATAAGACTTTTTGGTGTATGTTCATAAAGGTAGTATTGCTAACAGAGGATATATTTTAGCCTGGGATAAACCATGGAAATAGGCAAAAAAACAGGAGGTTTATTTGATATAAACAAGCCAACTAGGGCAATCAGCACGTGCAGAACACCAGAACCATGTGGGAAAGTGGGTAGCAGCAGAAGGTGATGCCACAAAGAGGTACTGCACAGTGTATGACAGAAAGGAAGACAGACAATCCAGTGTCAGCTCATTCTCTTTGCTTAGTCTGGCTCATCTAACCAGAGTGTCCACTTTGCTTTTGCTCTTGCCTCATGCAAACGTTCCTTTCTTAGCATGTTGATGAAAGTGAATATGCTTTCAGCACATGCTAGTTTATAGCAATCACTGCTTACACCAAATGTTTTTGATCACCCACTATGTTAGAACAATTCCACAAAAAAGAAAATCTGTGTGATTTTTCACTCACTGTTGTTGTCTCCTCTTTGTCCTAACTTCCCAGAAATGCTAAAAAGATGGATGGAAAAGTAGTCAAAAAGCCACAAATGGTGAATGACATTAAACTCTAAAATCTTATGTTCTTTGGGTACTTATCCTTCTCGTAGTAGTCACAGTAGTCTCTGCATATAAGGAAAAAAAACCAACCAAAACCTGAGAAAGATAACCACCTCTTAAACATTGTATTTACTAAAGTGTGAAATCAAATTGCTCAAACTTGGGTGCTGCAGATCAGCCCTGTGGCCACACTACACCATTGAAAGAACACCTTATAAACGTGCTACCTTTTCTCCCCAGTAAAAGTTAAGCTCCTCTATAACCCCTCTGCAGCCACCCATCAGGATACATTTTGTTTTCAGGGCTGTGGAAGGATAGTACACAGCATAAGAGAGAAAGAATTTAAAAGGCGAAACATCTCACACTACTTGCTTTATGAATAATTTCAGCTGCAGATACAACTATTAATCTTTATGCCACTTTGCAGTACCTTATAGCATTTTAAGCAGTCTCCATTTGAGGTCCTGAGCTGACTTCTCTAGACTTGAATAAGTACTGTCATCAGCTCTAAAGCACCACAAACCATTCTTCTTCCCTTACTGCAAAGGACATTTCAAGTTCTGTAGAAGACATAGTCACCCACTGCATACATCATTTAACAATAGTAAGAGGGATATATGCCAATCATAAGTATACACCCAACCTACTATGAACTACCAATGCATGTCTGCCTACAATGTATGTCTGTCCTGGTTCCTAGATCGATATACATAAATATTTGCACATTTGCTTATCGTGAGAAATTTAATAGCCATATACTCACATGACTTCCTGTTTGCTCGTGACCGCTTCCTCTCTCTAGGCACCGCTCGCTGGCTTGGCACTTGGGTGGCGGACTTTACAATGCGATCCATGATCTCATCTGCTGCGTCATCTGTTGCATTAGGTGAATCATCATTGCCAGCATTCCATGAACCGATACGGCCTGGAAAAGTCCAGCAAAAGAGTTGAGGGAAAAGAAGACAGAAAGTCCCTTGCATAATTTTGGTTTTGCAATCAGGCTTTTTGGGGATTTACAGCAGGCAGCTCAATCATCGCTACTTCAAATTGGCCAAAGGAGAAGACTCTGTCTAATGGAGAATATTTCTAAATAATAGCCCACACTCTCTGCTGTATCAGCAAAGAACCGAGAGCTCAAATGCAATAATAATTTTCCCTGTAGCCTCAAAGTCTTATTCTTGACCATACAACTGGCAAATGTCTTTTAGAGACTATCTATAAGCCAAGGATTGCTAGTGTTGTGTGACCATGTTTCCCTCCCTATTACACAGAGATTAGAAGACATAGCACATGTTAGTAATTTATGCAAATCAGCAAGACAGGTCCTTTGTACTAAAAGAGAGAGAGAATCAGCTTCTGAGCATCTGTATCACAGCCCAGTGCAAAGAAGACATGAAAAGGGCAAAAAGTGTGGTTTGATATGTTTCGTTGTCCCTTCACAATGAAGAATTCACCTTCTCATCACAAAGCTGTATGTGTCCTGGCACAGCTGCATGCGCTCTGTTATAAGCAGGAAAGCAAGAGTCGCTGGCAAGCTGAAAAGCTAAATAAGCAATTTTGGTTAAAACCACAAACAAACAAGTGAGCCATGTCTCTGAAGCCAAAGCTCTGTCACTCCTTAGTCCACAGAACTGTGTCAGATACATCTTTGGGTTCCTCCACTACAGACTACTGTTCTGTGTGCTTTTGTTTTTAAATAATTTGAAGGCTAGTGTGCAGTGTGAAAACAGACAGCAAGCTCTGCAAAAGAGTGGGTGTGATAGAACTGCAAGCAGCTGGCAAGGCCACTCTGTGTCACGTCCCTGATGTCAATAAACAACAGCTTTGATTAGCACTTTGCTCTGCTGCTTGTCTCCTGGCTCTCATCAAGAGCAATCATATTATGATAATACTCCTGACAAGCTTCTGTCTGGCTCATCCATCCTCAGCCTCTGCTGTTCTTCAGGGGAGCACAAGCTGACTCATTATCAGGACATACTACTCGTTAGCATTCAATGAATTACTTCAGTTATTCAGCTTTTTGCAATGCAGCTTGGATTATTTATTTAATCTTTTTACTTTAGCTAGTTGACTTGCTCCTTAAATTGGGGATGTGAAACCTCTAAATTAGACAGGATGATGGTTTCAAGCCTTAATAAACTACACGCACACACAGACTTAGTGGTGGATTCTCTGGACAGGCTATCAGTAGTATTAAAAAAGAATCAGGAAAATGTAAGATATCCTGATGTGAGGAAAAAGAATACCAGAACAGAAAACTTAAAACTTGAATTTTGGTGCATCACCTTTACTCCAGAACCATCTTCCAGGTATCACGTGTATGTGAGGGGGTGAGGGGAAGATGAAAGAAAATAAACTGGTGAACCCAGTGTCTGTAAAATGGTTTAGCATAAAGTGGTTTAGTGGCTCCTTAAATAAAGAGGTGTACCACTGAATCACGTCTTGGACAAAAAACAAGGCTATTTCATTGCCAAGAAGGGTTGTACCAGTGAACTCTCTTGTCAGAGTATCAGGTGTTGGAATTGGTGGGTTGGGTCAGGTTTTCATTTCTTCCCTGTCAGCTTTCAGCAATCACCTGTGCTACCACTTGGAAACAATAAAGCACCATGGATCTCAGAGAAAGAGGTATCTGTCAGGACAGCAAGGAGGTACAGGGCTGTCCATAGCAGCTTTTTATGCTCCTAGGCTCTACTTAAGCCACTACCTTTGCAGTTAAGCAGGGAGGTGGTTAAAAGATTCATCACCTTTCTCCTGCAAGACTATTTCACTTCAATTTGAATTGCTACTTTCTACATGCTTCTATTGAAAATAAAAAGAAAACCACACCATGGGTCTCCCATTTTACCTTCATGTTGAGAAAAGGAATAAAAACTGGGGTGTTAGTGGGCAGTGACACAGGGGTGGGGGAGAGGTGTGAATTTCTCCAAGCCTTTACTCCTGATGCCCCCAGGCACTACCTTGGCTCTGATCCACATGTTAAAACTTCAGGCAAATTCTCCTATATCCCTTTGCCCCAAATCACCACCTCCAATGTGGAAACACCACTGGGGTCTTCTCCTTCCCCTTAGAGCCTTTCTGCCACAAGCGCTACCTCAGGGAGCCACGACCTGCATTTAGGCCACTGTGTGGCTACTGCACCACAAGGAATGAGGACAAAAGGAAACCACTGGCACTTACCTCGGCTGGCCCGGCTTCGTGTGCGGACCCCGAGGGCCGTGGTGCTTTCCCCGCAGATGGAGGAAGTCTTCAACACAGCCTTCATGTTCTCGTGCTCTGCAGCATCCTCGGCATACTGCAGCCCCTGGGGCTGGCTCTGGCAGGGGGGCGAGCTGCTGGAAAACTTGCCAGACTGTGGGAGGAAAACGTATTTGTTGTTTTAACAGAAAACAGCACAGAGAAAAGGCTAGAGTCTGACAACGAATTGCAAGGAGAAAAGTGTCCTCCCAAACTTGGTTTGGACTGCAGCTATGCCCAAAAGAGCCAGGCAACAGTTGCTCCTCTCCCAGAGCATGCACCCGGAGCAGAAATAAACTGGAAACGGGGCGACAGCAGGGAGCAGACACAGTCAGAGGAAAACCAGATGCATTATCTCAAGCTTTATAATTTTGACCTGTCTGAGAGTATAAGGTACAAAGCAAAGACTTGCTTTGAAACCTTTGACCCAGGCTGGGCCCAATCTGTGGTTAGGTATGGCGTTGAGGAGGACAGCATAAAACTTGACATAAATAAGAAATTGCTTTTTTTCTGCACAGTCACCTTTCAATAACAAGGCAAAACGGGGAGAGTAGTCTAGGAAGAGAGACCTTTTCCCCTTGCCTCTGCATTGCTACACAGAAAACTCTCAAACTGCTCTAAAGCACAAATACCTACAAATAACCTTAAAATACATTACCAGCAATGCTGCAAAAATCCCTGCTCCCATAACACCCAGCCAAATTATTTAATGGCCAAAACACAAAAATTGCAGTCAGTAGTTAGAAGAACAAACAAAACCTTACAAGAGATTCAGGAATCTGCCCTCTGCCTCCCCAGCCCCCTCTGTGATTTCCCTGTCACCAGGACTACGTGAACAACAGTGGCTACCCGAGCTGGGCAGGCACAGTGCGGGTATGCAGCAGCTCCATTGGATACTGAAAAAAAGCCATCTAGAAACAGATGAAAACAACAGAAACTGCTACTTTCTAATGAGAAGAGGAGCTTGCATTGTTGGGCTACTCTCCCTTCCCAGCCTCTGCCTATAAAGGGCTGCAGTGTTGGTATTCACTCCACTGCTCTTATCTACAGAAAGGCTCAAGCACATTTAAAATACAGTCCTAGCTGCAGAAAACACCAGCTCTGTCAACAGCAAGAAGGCATCAACAGATAATATAAACCCTTGGTATTGTCAGTCAGCATCAGAAACTGAAATATGTTTTATTTTTCCTTTTAATCTTTCTTACTCTGATCAATGCAGCAGAGACGAAAGAAGGTGTGCTGCATTCTCTTCTTCCTTCGCATACTAAACAACATTAATTATTCACTTGATGATATTGAGCCAGTCAGTTAAAGGGATGAGAACCTGCAGAGGCTTTCTGTCAGCGAATGGTAAATTGGAAGAAATGACTGGGCCCTACTTTCAGAGCCTTGATTGAGTCCCTGGGGCTGACGAGACTGCAAATTCAAAATACTTAATCTGGTAATCACTGACAGGATGATTCTATTTGAACATAATGTCTTTTTGGGATACGATAGCAAGTTAACTGAGGAGCAAAACAATAATCCCTACAAGGCACTGAGCTAAATATACCAGTGTGAGATGTTTTTTTTGAAAGTGAGATTTTTGATTTCTTGTTAAAATGTTAGCTTGCATCATTTTGACATGGAAAGTATGCAAGTGCTAGAGTTTCACATGTGAAATTAAAAGACAGAAAAACATTAGAGAGGAACTTCTATGAAAGTGCATGCCATTTTTGCATTAAGCATACTCTCTTATACACAATGGTTTGTAAAGCTAATCAATACTATCTCAGAAAAAAAACCCAAACCAAAACAAAGGATAAAGTCTTCACATAACTGTTAGCTACTATTCAAATGTTAGTTAAATGTTGGCATAAACATGCTAATTCATATAATTTTCTTTCTGTGCACCAAGCTATACAGCACAAATAATCTCTGGGGGAGAAGCTCTATAGTCAGAAGTTTTATTTAACTTTCTTAATTTTCATTGCATTGCATAATAGATGCTCCTCAAACCAATAAAATATTTTATTATTAATATAGCTAGTGCATTATAACTCTTAAGTTATTTATTCACTTCTTTATTAATTTTTAACATCAGCTTCAGGAGCACTTTATGATAAATACATGAACCATTGCATGGCTCATGCCTATGGTGACTGAAGTATCTTATTCACAATTCATACAGCAAGGAGAACCATTACAATTTGCTCTGCATCCCTATATCCTGATGCTTTCAAACACTTTATAAAATAATACCATTTGGACTTACACAGCTTAATAACGAGTATGAAATTATCATGGTAATCCGTAGCCCAAAGTAACTGATGATCCCTATAACATTCAGATCCCTGATGTTTTGGGTAGTTTGCAGTCTAGTAAACAGACATTAAGGAAAAGAAATTAAGAAACTTGAAATTGTTAAGGCCTCAGATAGGATATCCTTATTCAAGGGAGCAGGTATGCACATGGTTAAAGCTGACTGTAAAAATGCATTCTTATGATTGAGCCAAAAGCTGTGAAGAAAATGTCATGGTTCACAGTTCCAGCTGAGTAGATGAAGTTGAGCAGTCCATACTGTCTGAGTTAGAAATTAGATGCCACAGCACACGGGGTACATGGGAATGGCATGCTCTTTTAGGGAACCATACCTCTGCATCCTCTTCTTCATCGGTCTGCCACCAGAAACAAAGGACAGGGTGGAGAAGGACAAACAGCAAGATTTAGGAAAGACAGTATGGTCAAACTATGATAGAGTAAGAGGTAACCATGGTACAGTTTATGCAATCACAGGAGGACATAAAAATACAAAGCGTATAAGGAATTCCTTCCTCAGAAAATCAGCTTGCTTAGTTTTTTTAAGTTAATTGTACATAGAACAGACTGTCACTGTCAGTAGGGTATATAAAAATGTCCTGACTTTTCTTAGAGAAATTATGAACCGAAACTACTCATAACCCATCCTATTTCTCTCCCTTGAATCATGTGGTTGCTTGCTCACTTTTTGCCCCGTGGAAATTAAGAGTACTAGCAAGGACACTCTCTCCTTTTTCCAGCTCTGTTCAGCACAAGGAGGTCCTGGCTGCTCTTTCTCCCAGTGCAGAGGTTGGCTTCTTGGCAATTCCTTTTCTCTACACTTAAGTGCTTGTTTTAATTCCTTTCTTAAGCTGGGGCTTTTCAACTTCAAGTTCCAATTTAACAGAACACTAAAATCAAATGCTGAGTAGT
This sequence comes from Antrostomus carolinensis, assembly GCF_000700745.2. Lineage (NCBI taxonomy): Eukaryota > Metazoa > Chordata > Aves > Caprimulgiformes > Caprimulgidae > Antrostomus > Antrostomus carolinensis. Next base: position 78,763 of record NW_010310091.1, on the reverse strand, counting down.
CTTTGAATAAATACTTAAAGTTCTTCACTAGCTGTCTGATACCAGATCCTGGAAATTAGAGAAATGCAAAAATTCTTTGTTATTAGGTCTTTCAACCTCTCTGACAGCAGGTGTGTAAAACTACTTTGACAGTTACACTATATTAAATGCAATGGGTGTATCAAAGTATTATGGTGTATGGAGTGTTCTTAAATTTGGGGATTTACAGGGAATTAGCAAAATATTTAGAGCTGTGTTCCCAAACGCCTGGGGAATTCTTAATTGGGTTGTAAGATGCCCCACATGGAAGGTTCCCAAAGTAAAATAAAGTTTCTCAAATATCTAGGCTCTGTTTCCTTTATTTTCAGTTTGATTGCTTATAAAGTTCAAACATAGCCTAGAAATTCGATGCATCTTTTTTATTTGTGGGTTTTGTTTGTTTTTTTTTGTTTTGTTTTGTTTTGTTTTTTTTTTAGAAGAAGCATTCCACCAATTCTATTCCCCTCCCTAGTGTTACTAACACATATTTTTGACCTTATCTCCATCTCAGCTATGATTTCTGTCTGGGATTGATACATTCTGTTCCAAAAACATTCATCATTATAAATGAAAGCCTGATTTACTTTGGCCGTCAGCTTAATTTCAGCATAATCTCCATAAGAAGATTAGCTGTGAGAACACTGAGCAGCACATTAACATTACTTTTTAAGGGTATGTTTTATTCAAAGAGTGAGATGCTTATTTTTCTTTGGACACAGTGGCACTGACAGAAACACAGGCAGATGTTTTGCAGAGGCACCTTGGCAGGTATGTTCCCTTTACATTATGAAAGGATCCATTTGTTTTTTCCATCCCCTGGTGGGGCAGGGAGTCACACCGTAAAGCAATTCTTTTGAAGAAGGCCACTGTTCACTTTTTGGCATGAATTAGAAACAGAAAGAAGAATGGGAAGCAAGAACATACTTGTATTCTAATCCATATGTACATCTATCTAATAAATAAAAGGCAGGAGAAGAGCAAATTAAGCTCAACTATGCAAAAGGCACTCAGAGAAAGGTGAAAGAGTACACACATTACATAGAGTGTGCTCCAAACTAAAGTGTATTATATAATTATTTTATATCAAACTAGATTTTTATAGGGAAGGCCACAGCTGCTGGCCTTCCTACCCATTTAATCTAGTTGAAAGTGATTTGCTGTGGACTTCTCTGTTTGACTGCTCATCTCCAGTACCCAAGGCATTGCCATCTCCCTTCCTCCTGTCCTGGGTGGAGGGGGCTCAGAGCTAGACCCTCTGTCCTTTTACACCCAAAGTTACTCCAGTGCACAGGAGGAGCAGTCCACCATCCCTACCATGATTCCATGTCTGAAGAGCCATTTGTCTCCAGCAAATACTGACAACAGAAGTCAAAGTAGCAAGTAAATAAATAAAACTTTTGTTTCAGGAGGGAATCTGGTCTTACCCAGGTGTGTACATTCTGCCTTTTCTTTCCTTCTTCATTTAATCATTGTAAATACACTGAGTAATGTTAATAAATTAGAGAATTTTAACATGTAATATTACTAAAAAGCACTGGAAGAATATTGCTATACTGAATAGCTTCTGCATGCAAAAGGTTGCTTGATTCTTCTCTCATCAAAAATTGGATGTTGCAGGACAATCTGAGATCTCCCTCCTTCCCTCTCTCCCTCCTATTTTTCCTTTAGCCTAGCATTTCTATGTGCTGGATTTGCTGTTTCAAAATATTATTTCTATTACATAGCAATTTTGGAATTGAAACTCTTATGTATCATAAAAAGCAGAGCTTCATAAATCTGGAAGACAGATGCTTATATTACTTATTAAAAATCATTAAGAAGCTCAGATTTGTATCTAGAATTGCATTTCTTCCCTATTTTGCTTGCTTGTTATTTTTAGTGTGTCTGAAATGAGTGACTGCTATCACTGGTTAAAACCAGACATAAGGTTACAGAAACTAGGCAATTTTCCCTGTGAAACTGCAGCAACTCACTGTTCTCCTTTTTTTGCTCCCTACTCCTGCCTTCATCTTTCTCTCTCTTTTACAGACAAGACTCACCTAGATTTAAACTGACAGTGCCCAGTCCAGCTATTAAAGAACATATAAACATAAAGATCAGATCTCTGCAGTAAAAGGCCGAAAAAAAGAACGGGAATATTCCTTGTCATGTTTCTCAGCCTTACTCCACGTGAGCAATTGCTGAAGCTGATGCAAATTCTCCACACAAAAGGCCAGCAGACTCTCTCCATGCAAAGAGCCAGCACCCCCTCTGCCTTCCAAGTCTGCAGGGGGGACCAAGGTTTCAGAGATATGTGCCTTCTTGTTAAGAACTGGGATGGTTCTGACTTATGTCTTTCCCATTTTTGTTAATATCTCTCTTCTGCCTAAAAACAATGTACTGCTAAGTGATAAAAATGAGGTCTTGAGGAAACTTTCAAAAGGACAGGGAGGTAAAGATCAAATAACTGCACAAGGTCATCAAAAGCAGAAATTAAAACTCTACATGACTACTTCTTATTAGAATTACTTTCTACAAAGAGTTACTTTCCAATGTCAAGACCTAAAATTTCTTCTATCAGTGTTTTGTAACTAGTTGAACATACTGTCAATGCATTACTGATGTATTTTTCCTTTCCAATGCCTTAAAATATAAAACACTAAAAAGATCAAAACCAGATACAAACCACAGCCAACACAATACCACAATAAAACCAGCCCTTTTCATCATTCTTCACACATAAATATCTTCCATCCTGCTGACTTGGAAACTTGTTTTGAGGTAGATCTGACTTTGAAGTTGTCAAAGGAAGCTGTGACAAATAGTCTGATGTAACTTTAATTCCGTTTTACCATTTACTGCAATCAAATGAACAGTAAATGAGGCCATATTACTGAGCTACAGTTAAAGGGATTTAGTTAAGTCCTGAAATAACCATATGGCCACATGAATAACCCCCTTAAAGAACATCTCTATAAAGGGAATTTCAAAGGATGCATATTTTTACTCCAGCAGCATTCTTGCTTTTAAGCTAATAGGACCATTATATAATTGTAAATTAGTGATAGGCAAAAAATGCTCCCTTTCTGGGGACCTGCAAGATACTTTTAGGTGGAACACTAGCTGTCAGATGGTATTTAAATCTTGTCAAATCTCAACACTAACTTGAGCTGAACAAGACACCTTCTTCCAATAATAAGTTTTTCTGGGAAAGGCCTGGCTGCCTCCTTTCTCACATTTTCAGAAAATGGCCATTGTCCCTGGCTCTGCTCCTCACTGTCAACCCTGAGACTTTTTCTGCTTTGAAAGGGTCCCTTCTTTCTGCTTCCTTAACCCAGCTGCCAGTCATCGGATTTCCTTTCCCCCTCATGTTTCCTGTAGGAACAGGACATATAGAAGCTTTCTGTCCTGCCACAGCGAGCTCTTCTGGACAGATAATACAGAAACACTACACCATATAGTAAGAAAACAGTAACTCCTTCATGTCTCAGTCTTGTTTAAACTAGTAAAAAGTACTGAAGCTGAGGAAATGAAAATTTTAATTTACCAATCTATTTGGTTAATGCTATCTTTTAGCTCCTCCAGAATATATCAGAATAATCAAGAAGTGATTGAAGAAAGTGATCTCAATTCCCCTGTGGTAGTTTTGAAAATTTGTATGACTATATTATACCCTTCAAATAAAATCAGAACCTCTTCCTTGACCTGAGGCTAGACCAAAAGGAAAATCTTTTGAGATAATAATATAGGTTTAACATTTTCTCTAGATGGGGCAGATTTCCAGAATTAAAGAGGATATTGCCAGGAAAGATCTACAAATGACTGTGAGTCAATGACTTCAATACAATCTCAATTTCTATCAGTCTCAATACATATATATATTTTGACCTATGTTGCCTGAGCCATAAGACCGTAATCAGCTTAGGGCCCTTCATGCCAAAGGCAGGGGTAACTTCATATGCACTGAACCACTCACATCTAATCGAGACTCCAGATTAGGATTTTGAGACAGCTGGAAACTTTTATTAAGTACTGGCACTTCTTAAAACTGCATTTGGATTGAGTCAAACTACATCAACTTAAAAAAAAAAAAAAAATCAAGGGGATTTTAAAGCTTACTATGCTGAGAAAACTAATCTTATTTTTATTTATTTTATTAGTACGCAAGCATACAGTCAAAAAGTTTGCAGGTTAACATTTTCTGTGAAGATAAACTTGTCCTTTTTTCTCAGAATCTCAAAGTAGTCTGTTCTATGCTTTAAAGTTGCTGTGTGTGTTTTTATGCATATATATATATATATATTTACACATAAAACCAGATAAAATACTAAGATTAAAAACTGTGTATTAGAATATTCGAAAGTGGAGGAAAAACTTAAAATTCAGTTTTAACCACTTAAATGGTTATAATGGTTCATCATTTAAATCATGTCCTCCATCAGGAGCATAATTTTCTAGTTTTCTTTCTTTTTTCATATTCTTGGCTGATTAGGTACACATAGCTCCTGGTTTCTTCTACAGATTCTGGGCACGGTCTGTGTGACACACAGAGATGCTCTTTTTGGATGCTTAATTTCAGTTTGTTCTCATTCTATAAATTGGTATGAAGCAAAAAATATACCCAGCCAAGGACTTGCAAGTTTTGTCTTCTAAGAGAACAGAGTTCACTACTTACAATAGAAAAACCTCTTAAGAATAAAAATAAAGAGTAACAACACTTCATATACAACATTCAGTGAAAAAAATCCATGCTGTGGGAGATATGTTTTGTGACTTACATCTGTTATCATTTTCCCTCTGGTCTTGTTTCTTTCCCTGTGGTTAGCTCGTTTCTGTTTTTGCTGCAGAACTCGTTCCCTGGTGGTGCGGTATTCCAGAGCAAATTCGCTAATAATTTTGCAGAACTTATTGATGTTGACTTCACGTATTGCATAGGGAGGATGGCCCATAAATAATAAAAATGAGTGAAACCTGGAAAACAATTAATTAATAAATGCAAAGGTAAAAAAAAAAAAACAAAAAAAAAAACCTTTCTCGAAAGGTTTCTAGGAAAAAAAAACAACAACCCACATTTCTCTGAATCCATTTATTACTTTATTAGCTCCCATAGTTTCTTTTGTGCTACAGAATTTTCATGGATGCTTTGCATAACACTGGTATGTTTTATAATTAAAACCATGAAAGTCTAGTCTATGATAACTTCATCCCAGTCCACTTTCTCAGGCTGATGCAGGAGATAAGATCTTTATGGAACTCCATCTACTTTATATGACTAATTTGGCATGTAAATGACCAATTTAATTTTGGTTATACAGAAAATATTTATTAAGTTTCAATTCTATTTATCTGTATTAAGCAACTTCAAAGAGGCTGTTAGGATGTTGGGGAAAGTCTAGACAAGAAAAATGCAGATTTACAGGCTAGCAAACACAAGAAGAAAAGAATTTCTAGTTCACAAAACTGACCATAAAAATTATATTATCTACCAAGTACTTTAGTTTGGGATACTCTCAATTCACAGTTTAACTGCTTCTGTGGCACTCAGAGCTTTCGCACTATTTACCACTTTTATTATTGCTTCTACATTGCATGATTTACAATAGCACACAAAATATTTTAAAATGTTTGTGAATCCCATTTAACTCCATCTATATCCCTGACAATAAAAAGTCTTCCCAATCCTAGAAAGATGCAATTACATGGATACAATTTTGGAGAAGCTTATAGTAGTAGTTGCAGCACATAATAGGCAAAGTTAATGTTTTTCTTATTTGTACCATCCATACGATAAACACAAGAGGGAGCTGGTGAATTCACTTCCCTTCCACTGCAACTGGGACTTGTGCTTACTTATGGCATGAAATAGAAGTCATTATGGAAGCAAAAGAAGAGCTGGATAGACTTTGCAAATGTAAATCCACAGATTTGAGATCATCTGGAAAACAGATCCTAACTTCCCAATTTTGAAATTCTTTAGAAGTTAGAAAATCTCTCAAAATTTCATTAATAAACAACAAGAACACAAATAAATTACCCAGATGACAAACTCATGCAGCTACAATTGTGAATCTGGGGGGGAAAAAAACAAGCTCAGGTGTTTCGCAAAATGATCATGAATATGAACATTTCAGAGCACTGCAATTACTCTTAATTCTACTAGATGAAACTAAATCCAATAGCAAGTCCTAAGGAGAGGAATCTTAATTCTCTCTGCTGCCGTATAGGCAAAGAATACATAGTCATTTGTCTCGCAAATAGGAGTAGTGCTGCCTCCAGAAGAACTCATTATACAAGACTGGTTTCATCTTCTGCATGTGACAAATCTGTCATTAGAACTTTAGTTTTTTGCCACAGCCTGTTCTTGTTTATCAGACAGCAAGCCAACCCCCCTCAAAAGTATTCAGGGAAAGACAGAAAATGTATCAACCTAACCATAAAGCTGATAGTTTGTGGGGACTAGGAGTTAAAGGACCCAATATTGCACCTCAGGAATAAATGATTGCCTGGATCGTTGCTTCTTTTCATCAGAAATACAGAAACCTTCTTTAGTGGGGATCTTTCTTAAATGGCATCTATAACAAAGTATGAACCACATACATCCTGGTAATGTTACTTGATGCAATGTAGATTAAACACTTATAAAAAATATTTCAGATGTTATAATTTTAGCAAGTCATTTATCATGAAGACATGGATGTCACGAATCTAATTCTGTACCTGTTAATTATTCTTCTATGAACAATCTTCAGGATTATGATTCTTTCTGCACAGTCTTTAAGGAATTCGGACATTTTTTGCTTTAGAGTTGGCTTCATTTCATGCTTTGCTATAGCCTTTAGGTGATCCCATGATGCTTTGCACCGCCTTTCCATCTGACACAAGTTTTCCTGGAGTTGTTCAAAGTCAACCTGAAAAAAAAAGGAAAGAAAATGTAGCACTTTAATTGAAAACACTGCAGTAGTATCCTTGGATATCTGAACAATGCAATTTATGTATAAGAAAGGGTCAATGTAGTGGCAGCGTAACATTAATTCACATTATTAATTACAACTAAATAACTAAGAATGGCTTTCTGTTGCACTTTGTCTAGACATGAAACATTAGTAAGAAAAAGTGAAAACAAAGAAATATACCCGTAGACATATATATTTGGTTTTGTTCTTGGAGGTCTAACACCTAAAGAAGGGACAATAAAATACTGTGATGTGTTTTTTTCCCATGCTAATAACTTCATGGCTACATCAAGCAACTGCATGACTCAGTCATTTCTTTCTCTTAATCCTTTTCTCTACTACTCATAGATTTTTATACCCTGCTTGTTGCTCACTGTTGTCTCCAGCCAACACTTCTCCAATTTAGGAATAACCTGGATCTACTCCCTAGCCATGCACTGACTTGTTAATAGATGATCTACTTCTAATCACAAAATTCACAGGCCAGAATTTTTTAAAGCTCTATTGAAAGTAAGTGTTATTTAGTGATCTCAGCACTAACTGAGATCGTGTATCCCTTGATACACAGTACGAATTTGCTGGCTTGTAATAAGATCATATAACGGCTTTGAAAGTCTCTCAACACAGTTAAAATGAATGACTGCATCCTACAGTAACATTCATCAGGATAGAAGCCAACACATTCCACAGAAGGTGAGAGAAAGCTTCTCCTTTACTCATCAACCAAAAAAGGTGTTGAAATCGCAATAGTCTACACAAGACATTCAGGATGCGTTGCTAACAACTGGACAAAATGCATTAACGACCCGGTCACAGCACATAGCAGATGAAAAAAGTAATGTGACCCCTGTTCTTGCATTCTGAAGAAAGGAAAAAAATATTTTATAATACCGCCTCACAGTTCAGATGAACTCAAGCTATAAAATACAGATTTAGGCTATAAAATACAGATTTAGCTCTCAAATTCTAAACACGTCAGTGTTTGCAATGTTACAGTCTGGTACTTCAGTTAATTCCTTAATGCTAAACAAAAACCAGTGTCAGAGACAGGTTTCAGTTCACTCTTTTTAGCTGTGTGCAGCACCCACTGCTCAAACCTATACTGAGGACAGCCATACGAAATGCATTATTATTAAAAAAGCTCCTGGTATTGATCTGATTTGTTTTTGCTGTGATTTATAAAGTGATGAATTTTTCCTCTTCACAAGGAAATAAAAACATCCTTTGATCCTGCTATTTAGAAAAGCCCTGCAGGCGGACCAGCTGTGGGGTTTTTGTTTTCCCTATATCCATATCAATGCATATGTTTTAAAAAGAAAAAAAAAAAAAAAGCAGTTCTTTCCAGGTCAGTATTTTTACTGTTGATGATAAACACATTGCTGCTCTCCATAGACTGTATATCTAAAACACACATGCGGAAAAATATAGCATTCCTATTAAGAAAAAAAAAGCCAAGAGGAGGTATTTCTAGGTCTTACTAGTAAGAATTATCCAACCTGTCTCAGGAAGTCTCTCACCCCCTGGAGCAGAGAAATGTAACTTCATGACATTTTATGACAGCTTTCATTGAAAACAGAATTAATTTTAATTTATGAAAAAGCTGTGACGTTCAAGCCTGTAGGGGTTCAAGAGACATTTCTGGAGAACCACATATCTGCAGGGAAATTCCCTGCCATATGAATTCTGCCAACAGCCAGTGCATTGTCAAGAGTGGGCAGTTTCAGTGGGGACTGGGGATGGCAGGTCTGGCTAAGGGGTGCACAGGAATCTTTAAGCACAATCAAAAATCCAGATTTCTGGGGAAGTCCTAAGAAGATCGCAGGAGGGAGAATACCACCTGAGCTCCCCTGGAATAAACCTCCACGGAGCACAGGTAGCTCTGCTCTAACAGAAGTTGTAAACTCCTGGAAGGAGTAAAGAAGGAAATTCAATACAGGATAATGTGTCTGTGCATTCCCCACGTGCAAACTGTCCCGTGCCCGCAAGAATGTGACAAACCTTGACAAAATCTAAAATCTACTGGCTGCCAGCTCCTCATAGATTGGTCACTTGTTAGTGGACAGAAAGGAAGATAATTCAGAAAAATATCCATATGTTGAATATCAAAAGTCAAAATTTTTCAGAGACAACCATGTACCCCACCTGATATTTCATGAAGGGCTCTTTCACCAATGCAAATTTTGCAGGCAGGCACAGAATCCATCACATTTCAGTCTCTCTAGGTCTTACATGCAAAGAAGTGAAGCTTCCTCACACGTGATAAACCATACAACATCCCTTTTCTATATCCAAGGTATAGAAACTGCCACCCAAGAGAGCACCAGAAAATGAAGTTAAAGATCTTTCTAAAAAAATCAAGCAACCAAACAAAAAGGCTAGCATTTATCAGCCTGCTGACAAGATTCTTCCTATGAGGTCTTACAGAAGTGAGATTTAAACATTTAGGCTGGATCAGCTCAAAGGGAAAATTCTGAAATTAAAAATATTTGGACACTTCTACTAAATGCATCAAAACATTTGACAGTTTGCAGCTTTGGAATATTACCTGGATGACATTTCAAACCACAGAAGACAAGTTTCCCTGCAACACTTGTTCTCCTAACAGCAATAGCACTAACGTGATGCTCTCCACAGTGTGGAGAAACAGTGAAATGTGACAACCACAGTCACCCTCACTCTATCTCCTCTCTCCTTAATTTACATTCCTTGTCCTCATGTTTCCTCTGCTATCTCCTTTTCTTCTTCAATGCTCATGTTCAGATAAGAAATTAGCCATAAACCTCATAGCACAGTAAAGCTAAAGATCCACTGACCACTGATATTCTAACTGGACTCCTGCAATTGCAGACACTTTGTACACAGGATCCAGGTGATGTTTTCTTCTAGGCTAGTGGAATATAATACCCAGGTTGCATGCCAGCAATGACTGTATCTTAAGTGTATCTACAAATCCTCACACAGACTGGCTTTCCATGACTACCTGAAATAGCAGTATGTATTATTAACTGACAAAATACACCAAAATCCAATTGAAGTAATACGCTCTTATTCTGCAAACTCTTACTTTTTCTAAGCCTTGTACTGTGCTGGAATATTAACCAAGACAGACAGCTTAATTATGATCACTAGATTCCACTGAAAAGCAGGAACCTGAGGAATCTGACATCCTCAGAACCTCTTCTCTCTTCACTGTGAAGCCAAATGCATCATGGAGATGAAGAAGTTTTTATCATATTCAAAGCAGCAGCAGTGCAATGACTATATGGCCAACAGGCCTCTCCATTTTATGCACATTTCTATCATAAAACAGCAGGTACTTACGTCAGTGGAAAATGTAAGTAAAATGCAAATCCATCTGAAAAGCAACAATGTAGCCTAATTTTAACTGAGGTAACTGACCAGGAAAGATGAGAACAGTGGTCCTAACCTAGACCTAATATTTGTGCACAAATGTTTAAAAGCAGTCATATTGTTTAGCAATATCCTTGTAGTTTCCTTTTTTTTTTTTTTTTTGGGTGGGGGGTGGGGGGGGTGTTTCATTGTTGCTACTATTGTTGTTCTGTTTAGGATGTCTTCTAACACTGAAATATATACAAACTACATGTCCCTGTGATAAGGAGAACAAGAACTTGTGTGGAGTAGTAATGACAATTATTCAATCTAATATGCTTACAGGAAACATGAAAAGGCATATATAATACCATACCACATCACTGCCAGTCCACACAGCATTCCCAAGGAAAGAAGGATTTCACTTTTTCATTTATATGCTTATTTCCAGCACTTTACTAAAAGAATTAAAGCTGCATAATGGTAGAAAGAGGTGATTCCTTTTTTTTTATTATTTTTTTATTCTTTCTTTCTTGAAAGGAAATATGCACCAATTTTTGCCTGCAGCTGGAAGGCCATATTGGGACTAAGGAGGAATTCAGGTGAGTTTCAGATCACATCGTGACTCCAGGAGACCTCAGCATAGGAGGTGCTTGGACAAGAACGGCTATGGCATTATTTTATAACTATGCTCCACTGAATAAAAGGAAGCAGTAATCTGAAATGGTCATTACAGCTTTCCCCCTGGCTAGCTGTTGTGCCCAGTCCCAGGTTTTGGAGGAAGGTGGTAACATACATTCTTCTTCCTCGTCAACTCAGTTCATGTATGTGCAAAAAACATGCAGCTTGCTGGTCCGGTCCCTGCTTACTGTTACCTTCTGCTAAAATTTAAAAAACAAATATCTTTTTTTTTTTTTTTCCTCAGGCAAAAGAATGAGCTATTTTAGGCTGTTATACAAAATAAAAATTGCTTTTCCTTCAGACACTGTGTAATGTTTATTTGCATTTGTAAACCAATTTAGAAAAAGCAACTTTCTAAATACTCCTGGGATATATTTGATACGTTCTTCCTTTCTCCTGCCAGGTTCCTCTCAATCCACAACCCTATTAGCTGAAAAATATTCAGAACTATTTGTTATTTATTTGTGAAATCTCTTGCTAGGCCTGCTGCTCAGTCTTCTGAGAAGTGCCTTTTAGACACTGTTGCATCAGAGTGGAGTAGATGGAGACAATCTATCCAAATAGGATTTAAAGACTAGTTTACGTGACACAAGCCCTGCAGGGTCAGCCTCATTCAGGAAACCATTGCTATAAGTCACTAATGGGCCACCTAAAAAAAAACCCCAAACAACTGTTTTTCAATTTAATGTACCAACATATTTTGCACAAATGACACTCAGACCAAGAATAAAACCCCTCAACCACGTGCCAGCAATGCCAGCACTCATTTTAATCTCTTTATATCATTATTTATTGCTTGCTACCATAGTAACAGATGACTCTGCCATAAACAAAACCAGAAAAAATTCTACCAGGTTTCCCACTTCACTGGGCTGAGACTTCAATATAGCATGATACACTTACTGCCCAAATGACTTCTGTTCTCACTGGTTTTCACCTGACTCAAAAACTACCACAACCATCAACTAACTCAGTGTTTACTTCCCTGCCCACCCAGGTTCCACAAACCCTGGTCCTTTAAAAGGCTTATTTTTTTCTAAGTTCAAGTCCATGCAGTACATCCAATATCACCAGCTGCATATCTAAGTTCAAAAACTTTCTAATTCATGAAATGCTAGACCATGTCCCAGTCATTCAAGCAAGATATATATCAGGGAGCCTTTCTGATCTTTGGGTTGGGATGTTATTTTGCCATTTGGCTACAAATATTTCATGGCAACACAGGAACTGGACTCATTATTTTTTGAAGGAGAAGAGCTGCTTTGAGGCTTTTTGTGAATTAAATGTGTTGGCGCAAACCTAAAGGGGTTTCTGCTGTATATTCCTGAGGGCAGCATATACAGTTCCAGGTATGCATTGCCACACACAACAAACAACTGCAGCTGCTGTGAGATAACAGGTCATTTTTCTTTAGCATTCCCTCAGTTGGAATGTGCTTCAGACACACGTTTCCTCTTCCAGATAAATCTCCTCTAGTCTCTGGGCTAAGCTGCACCGCTACTGATAGTACAAAACTGTCCTAAAATCAAAGATGCTGCACCTGATGTCACTCAAGTTTCCTGCCCCCTCTATGTACACTCAGCCCTTGAACAGGGTAAAATATGTCACAATTGGATTGAAGTAAAAAACCCCAAACAAATAAATGAAGGGAAACTGGTGAAGCTGAGGTTTCTGCTTAAAAAGCACTTCTTTTCAAAATCACTGTAAACTATCCAAAGTTTTGTTCTGAAGGCCAGTGAATAACTTCTTACGTAGCCTTGGTATCCTTGTTTAAGTTTTCCATCGCTTGCCACTATATTTATTGTTTATTGCTACAGCTTGTTTCTTTTAGTGGTGAACATATAAAATCCAGACATTTTCTAAGGAAGACTTGGATCTCTGCATTCTTACCCTACCCACAACGTGCATTAAATAGAAGATTGATGCTTTCACAATGACAAAAGTTGCCTTAAATTAACAATGAAATGACAACTCTTTTATTGTATGTCATAGAACGATAGACATGATCAGAGACAAAATCTTTCTCTCTTCAAAGTTCAAGATAGTTTCTACAGCAGACCGCAGCCCAGTCTAAGCTGTTTGTAATTTAGGGTCAGACCATTCACTCTCACATTATTACAGGGATGTGTTCTGGCAGGGAACATGAAATCTTCCTTTTTTCCTGAGCTGGTTCAGCGCCAAAGGAAATTCTGAGAATTGCTCCTTGCAAACACACTGTCATCTGAGTGCAGCGACCTTCCGTGGCGTATGTTCAAAACTTTGTCTCCTCCAGTATTTCCACACTGGCTTGCTTCACTGAATGTCACAAGAATTATCCCAAGACCAACGTTAGTCTGGCTTGCATGCTGTTGGTCACACATTTTAAGTGCAGTAAATGCCAGCTCTCAAAAGCAAGCAAAATATAAAGGAAAATCTGTCCAGACATTTCTAATTCTAGGGTAAGAGGTGGCATCCTGCCAAAATAATGCTGGAAATGAAAACACTTGAATCAATCCACTAATTAAAAATTAAAGGACAGAGATGCTTACTGAAGTATGAGCAGGTGAATCTATCCAGTTACATACACATCTCCACTGCCTTTTAGTTCCTCAAATAATATAAATTAAACACATTAATACAGGATCTTTTTGAAGATACTGTATGACAGTTCCTGCCATCTGGATGAATAGTAGCAATGCCAGCAAGTGATGATGTGGGTCAATTCATTTGGTGTTGTAGAACCTGCAACACCACTTGCAGTCATTTCACCTGGAAATTACTGAAACACTGCAATGCTGTCAGGCACATGTGCTAAACTTCATTTGGTTTCTATCAGAAAAAACCTCAAAGTCTCATCTGCCACTGAAGCTCCTTCCCCTGGTCCCAGTCTGCCCTGCAACCAACAGCCTCTGCTTTATCCTGCTCTGTCTTCCCCTTTGTTCCCACTATCCCGTGCCAGGAACCGGGGCAGCTGCAGCAGTACTTGCAGCTGGCACCACAAGGAATGATACAACCCTAAGAACTTGTATCCCACAATCCCTTTTTTTCATGGAAAATAATTTTACTTTTGGCATTTATTTTTGTTTGAAATAAGGTAGACTAAGCATAACTGAGTGATAATTGCACACAAATACTTCCTGTCAAGAGCGACAAGAGAAACCCCACTGAAGCAGCACAAGAGACATCATGATCTTACCTACTTTTTTTTTTTTCTTTTCTCCTCTCTCTGCTTTCCAGCACATCAAGCAGAAGCTCCAGCATTCCAGAATGGCACTTCTGTTTCAGCCACCTCCTTTCTCCCTCACAGGGCGGCTGCAGGCTTCCTTCTGCCCTGCCTAGTCTCCTTCCAAGTTCTTTCCTACCAGCAATCCTTGCCCCCTCCCCTGCATTGTTAACATGTCCTACTGCTTATTTTTAAAAGCTGCCCAGTATCCACAACTAATCAAAGTGTCTTGCTGCAGGGGTTAAAAATGAGCCAGAAGTTTGGCATCTTGTAAGTAAAATAAAATTAGAATCATAGAATGGTCTGGGTTGGAAGGGACCTTAAAGATCATCTAGTTCCAACCCCACTGCCATCAGCAGGGACACCTTCCACTAGACCAGGTTGCTCAAAGCCTCATCCAACCTGGCCTTGAACACTTCCAGGGAGGGGGCATCTACAACTTCACTGGGCAACCTGTTCCAGTGTCTCACCACCCTCACAGTAAATAAGTTCTTCCTAATATCTAATCTAAACCTACCCTCTTTCAGCTTAAAGCCATTTCCCCTTGTTCTGTCATTAATTGCCCTTATGAAAAGTCCCTCCCCAGCTTTCTTGTAGGCCCCCTTCAGGTATTGGAAGGCCGCTATAAGATCTCCCTGAAGCCTTCTCTTCTCCAGGCTGAACAGCCCCAACTCTCTCAGCCTGTCCTCATAGGAGAGGTGCTCCAGCCCTCACATCATCCTGGTGGCCTCCTCTGGACTTGTTCTAGCTGCTCCAGGTCTCCCTTGTGTTGGGGGCTCCAGAATTGGACTCAGTACTCCAGGTGGGGCCTTACGAGAGCAGAATACAGGGGCAGAATCACCTCCCCTGACCTGCTGGCCACGCTTCTCTTGATGCAGCAATTGATACAGTAATTGTCCTTTTCTCCTCTTTTAGGAGGACAATTACTAGTTTACTCGATGGATCTGGCCAGTTTTCAGATGCATGGGGAAAAATATTTATGGGAATGAGAAAGAAGATGAACATTTTTAATAAGAATACATTTTTTATTCACTAACAGAGAAGATACTAGTGCTGACGCAACCCCTCCTTGCCATACTGGTAAGGAAACTTCTAGGAAAAATACTGAGTTTAACTGCAGAAATCTGGGGGTCTACTGCAGTATTAGGTACATCAGTTCTAGTACAACTCCAGTGAAAAAAACAACTGAAAATATGTTTGTTTTTTTTTTTTTAAAGTAGAGAAAAAAAATAAGGCAAGTGCTTTTAATCATGGAACTCTAAACAATCAGTGGCCCTGCATGATCTTATATATTTTCATACAACTATGAATACTTTTATTTATCTAGAATTCTATTTTTTGGTCATCTTTTCACTTGTGTCTGCCTTTTTTTTGCCATTTATGACTTCAGTCCTTCAACAGAAAACCACAAATTTTGCAATAACCATACCATTTTGTTTCTGGTCTTTCTAACTCCTTTCTGATGAGGCAGCCTGTTTTCTTTATGGTTTTTTTTTTATGAACTAAGGCTCAGGAAATTCTCATATGATGTACATTTCAGGGGAAGGGGCATCTCTGTTTATCTGCAGGATGGAAATTGTTTAGCCTTTGTGGTTTCTGAAAGATGTTTGTAGACAAAATGGAGCTCAAAATACAGCCTAATCCACAGTGAAATATTAGTTCTCCTTTCCTGTCAGCTTTCCTAAACCAAGATTTTGCCTCGTCTGTGAACATTCCCTTGAAGAGGGCAGCTTGGATGGCTTCCATGTCCTAACTCTTTGATTTGTGGCAGCTAAAATCAAGTGGGAATAGAGCTTGTTACAGTAATCCATCAGTGGTATAACACATGCAGGAACATCCCAAGGAGGGAGACCTTGGGTGTCATGGGGAAGGTTAAGGCTATAATTTCTCTTAATGTGATTTTGTCTGGCCTTTTCACGATTTCATCCGCTTTGGGCAGGGCCACTAGATCAGCAAACCACAGACTGAAAGACTGTGCTTGATTTTGTAGGCTCTTAGACCTAAAATTTTTTTATAAGTGACAGCACTAGGTTAAGCTTTCTTCCACTTTCTAAGACTGAAAAACAGAAGATTCACTTGACAGTACAACATACATGGTGATGTGGATTTTGGGAAACAAGGGCTCCTCTCTTTTATGGTGATTTTCACTTTAGTGATTAACTTGGTCCCAAACCAAAAAAAAGTGAAATAACTTCTTAACAAAGAGAAAAAGCAGGAAATGAGAAACCAATATACCTACATGTTAAGAGATGAAGAATCACTCAAAGAAAAAAAAAAAATTAAAAAATTTAAACCTTCCAAATAAAAGAAACCAACCTCAGTGAAGGCAATAAAACAAAGCCTAAACATAGGCTGTACAAGAGGAAAATTAGGGGAACAGAGATGGAATCCAAAGAGCAAATATCTAAGGATATAAAACAAAAGCCACAAATTCCTTTATGGTATCAAAAAAAATGAAAATATGTGGGCAGTCCTGGATCACTGGGGATGAAAGAAAATGAGGAAGACAAAAGTTAGGGAGGGGAAGCAAGATTACTTCTTTTCATCCACCTTCACCACAGAGGATGCTGGGGAGAAACTTATGCTGGTACCTGCTTTTATTTTTCTGTATCTTATTTTTAATAGACGTGAACTAATAGCAAGGTTTAAATACTTGCTAGCAGAAACAAATGTGTTGGACACGGATGATATCTTACAAAGAAACAACCAGAAGACAAAAATTCTGAGGAGCAATTAAAGAAATTGAGCCACTGGTGAAAATGAGTATGCCTTTCATTACACTTAGTATCTTAAAGAATCAGAAGACAACAAAAGTTACACCTATCTTTACAAAAACAGTAAGGTTGATTCAGGAGACTGTATTGCTCCAAGCTTTATTACTATACCTGGTAACCTGGCTGAAAGGATGCATAAATGCATCAAAGTAAGATCACTACTTTCTAAATAAGTTTATAAAGTAGTGGACAGGTAAGAGCAAGTAAAGAAAATCAGACTTTCAAAACCTTTACAAGAGCCTCATGGGAGTCCACCTATGAAGTGTGATGTTAAGAGAGCAAAAGCAAAGAAGGTATACCTATTGATTCTCATCTGATGACAGGGTTAACAGCAGATATCTCATGGTTTGTACTTCGTATTTCAAAATTAAATGGAAACATGAAGCACACCGAGAGGGTAAAATCTACAGATGGCAAGAAATTATTCATATTAGTCCTGATTTAAGATTATTAGGGGTTTGAGAGATAAGCAGTAAATCTGCTTTAGCAGATCACAGTCATTACTGTAGATTGCAATGAAGTATACACTGCAGGCAGTATTGGACTCCTTTGTGCATTGGGCTGAGTTCTGAATTGCCTGATCAGCTCAGGAGGTTGCCTGGATGTCCTTGTGAACTACTAAAAGACAGCCAGTGTCAAAAGGATAGCAACACTCAAAAATCACAAATAAAACCTCAGGATATCAAAGAAAAGATGGCACAAGCAGAACGGACATAGTAAGCATATAACACTTATAAGGAGAGGCTGGAATACTGTGGTTGCTACCATTTAACCCATTCATAAAAGGTAAGATGGAGAAAAAGTTTGGAAATGGTCTCCAAAAAAAAAAAAAAAAAAAAAAAAGGATTATTTGAGACTTAGGCAACAATCTGAGCAGCCTAGTTTAATTTGGTCTTGGTGATGGACCAGACGACCTTCAGAGGTCCTTTCCAATCTAAGTTATTCTATGAAATAGAGAGATTTAAAAAGTTTTGACTGTTCAATATATTCAGACAGTAAATCCTGAAACTGGCAAATCAACAGGAGACAAAATCACATTATGAATTCATTGTCACAAGAACTGTGCTAAGGAGCTAAAATAAGATTTTACTTTTGCAGTTTTTAAAAAATTGTATTATACAGGGTTGTCCATCCACCTGTTCCACCCTCCCCCTACCCCCAATATCAAACAAGGTGGCTTTTGGAAAGGAAATCATTCCTCCATTTGATGCATAAAAGGAGTATTATAGCTCATTAAATAAAATTTCTCTAGGAGGGATCTTTCTTCTCCTTTGAAGCTTCTCGTGCTCTCCTCTTAAGCAGCTAGTATTGGCTGCTGTCTGAATCAAGACACTGGACTAGGTGGATACTAGTATTATCTGCTGCAGTTATTGCCATTTTCATGTGAGACATGACTCCAAACTAGAATTTTCATATTTGTTGTCTCCTGATGATATTCTGTCATGTTACTCCATTGATAAAGCAATGCACTGTTTTTAAGGGTCATCCATGAAATCTCAATACTCTGAGAGTTCCAAGAGCGAGGTTATAGTATTTCTCATGCCTGATAGCAGCAGTAATAAATAATCTGCATACCAAATTGAGCCACTGGCTAGACCTATGCACTAGCCAAGGGATTACCACTTTTTAAAAAGAGGTGCTACCACAAGTTTCCTTTATTTCTATCCATCTTCCCTAACTCCTAATCATCAAAATTGTCAGGAGGAGGACAGAAAAGAAGCTAAACAAAATATTTCAAGGACACTTTCATTCTGGAAACAATTTTTACCAGACAAGTTCATTCCTTCCATTGACCTTAAAATACAGGCATCTGCTTTAGAAAAGGGATTCCCCCAAAGCACAGAGTAAATATATGTGAAGATACAGGTCAAATAAAGTTTTAACCTGAAAACAGTTTCTAATAGTTATATATATTAATAACATATATAACATGAAAATGGCTGTCATAATGTAGCTGCCTATTGGTGCATTGATTAGGAAACCATCTGACATACAGTGACAAAGCTCAAAAAAAAGTACTGGCATCTTTGAAATTCAGTGGGAATGACACAATAAATTCACATTCATAAAAAAATGCTGTGACCAGGGAGGAACAAAATCAAAAAATAAAATGAAATCTTAAATATTTCCTTTTAAAGAGGGTTTTTAAAAATATGAATGTATTTACCCACTAGACATACCTTGGCTGACCTAGTGATGGCCCCAATCTCTGAATAAAGATCAGTGCTGTCTGGGAACTTTTCCACCACCATAGTGCAGACGTGGTGCAGGAGGGACTGCTTGTGCACCGTGTCCTTGACTTCTGGAACCTTCTCGAGGTAGCTCAACTCAAAAGCTTTGGCCTGTAAAGGGGAAAAAAGGCGAGAAATTAAAAGTTAAAATATTTACTCATTCCCATGCAGATTGGCAGACAAAAATTATTATCAACTAGGGGCAGAGGGTAAAGAAGAAGAAGAAGCCTACAGGAGAAGAAACTTATTGCTTTTATTTATTTTTAGCTTGCTAAAGAGTAGGCTAAAATCAGTCCATCTGCAGTGAAACAACTCATGACACAGTCTCACAATTTGGATAGGGAGCATCAACACTAAACTCAAGGGAGTTGCACCAGAAGAATGCCTAGCTCCACATTTCCTTCAGTTTACACTGAAAGAGGCAAAGGGCAGCCTGACACACAATAAAAAGAAAAAGTAGGGGTTTTTTTTCTAAATTGCTTTTCTGGTACAAAATAAATACTGGGTTGAAACTCTCCTAATAATTTTAACTTTTGTTTTTTTGAAGGAAAAAGCTGCAGGAGAAATGTGCGGACATCAGGCTTACATTGGTTCCATTCAGAAAGTTCCCAATGGCTAGTAGAGTAGAAAGGATAAATCCCAAAGTTTTATTGTGCTCCAGTTGGTCCATTCCTTCCTTCAGGTCTAGAAGTGGTTCTGCAACTTCCTGCCATGAGAACAGAAACAAGAAAGTGAAGGTTGCAGTTGGCTATAGCTGCTTTAAGTTTTTAATTCTATGGTTTAGATTAATTACTGCAAAAAAGTCCCTGAACTGGCGTCTTGCAGAGTGCAAACTGGCCATGTGTGCTGGCCTTCTTCCATGTTCCAGCTAATAAATCACATGCAAGGACAGCAAAAAAATACATAAAATACTTTACTGATGTTGTTTCTTTATGTATGCAATTGCCTTACTTGTCCTGGGGATTAGTCTGTGATTCCAAACAGGAGAGAGAGAAACAGAGAAAGGGCTGTTGCATTTGAGACAGCTGCATGAACATCCCCCTGCCTCACAAAAAAGCTTCTTATAACTAGTTTTTCTAATCTTTTTTTTTTCTAAAAAAAGGAAAAATGTTAGAACCCTGGCTGACTTGACATTTGTAGCCTGACCCTAAAGTTTTCTTCAAATGACGGCCACCTCTGAGTTTGAGATAGGGCTTTGTGCTTGCGTTACTTTAAAACTCAAAAAAACCCCCCAAAACCCCACTGCAAACATCAAGCTTTACAAGTGTTCTCATTTTAATCTTTAACCTAATGCATCTTCCATCCATACATGTTATCTGAGTATAGGTATGTAAACTGATAAGGCTTGACAACGTAAATTCTGTTCCATTACCTCGGGAAGTGAACTACAACAAAAAGTTCAAAGAAAGAGAGCGAGGGTAATTGAGTTGACGGAGCTTATTTCTATGTCTGCATGAGGCCCAGGGTTTTGTTTTTTGGTTGGTTTTTTTTGTATGCACAGTAACAGTTCATATTGTTTCTATCTCCAAATGCCATCCTAAGCATCCCTGAGCAGCATTCTTTCCACAAATCATTATACTCTTTATGAGACAAAAAGCCAAAATTAAGCTATTATTTTAGACCAAGAGGCAAAATTGCAAAGAACTTTGCTTTCTGGGAGAAATACAATGGGTCATTCAACAACTGCAGTGATATTTTACCATAAATAAGAGCACAAAGAAGGAAACATACATTTCTAGTCACTAGAGAACAATTCATCTCCTGAAAAGAATATGGTAGATATGAGAAAAATTGAAAGATGGCATAGTGAGCAAAGTAATTTATACATCAGAGGAGAGTTGCTAAATAATCCAAGATTTTATCAAGTGAAACTAAAATCAATAAACTTCTGCACAGAATTCTTCAAATTGTTTTAAAGTCAGGGTTGATTTTGTTTGTTTTGTTGTGTTATGGGGATGAATCAAACTGCTCTGCATCTGCTGTAAACACTGGCTTCTGAACTTTTTTCCTTGTATCAATTTGCAACCTGTTATAAAATCATGCCTAAAAGGTTAATTTAAAACATTATGAAGAATAAAAGGCTTCCAAAGAAGGCTATACTGTAGCCCTTCATTTAGCTATTTACATGCAAGTTATCTGAGCTTAGACTTCCTTGCATATAGTGTACATTTATAATTACTCTTTATTTTTTATTGTATCATAGTATTAAAAAACAATAAAAACCAGTGTTCTAGATACTGTATTATCAGTTGAAATACCCATTCTTGCTTCCTATAAAACTCACCTTCTGCCTAAAGTGGGCAGATACATAATGCAGAGCTACCTCATACCCTCAGATATGATGTATCCTTACTTACTATGTTTTTATTTTTCACCTAAAAATTATGTTTGAATGAAATTAGAGGATTGGTCCAGAATTTCTGGCTGTGAGACATCTGATAATGCCTGATAACTGACGCATGCACAAATGAACTCAACTATACATGTGCAATGAATCTAATGGCCCTGGGACAGGGAGGACGTAGCACACATTCTGCACAGCTGATCTGGCATATGCATTGTTATCAACCTGCTATACTGGTAACAAGTGCAGCTTACTGCACCTATACATGTTCACGTGCATGCTTTTGTGGGAGGGGTAAAAACTTGGTCGGGATGGGAACTTTGAGATGACTAAAATTAAATGCACATCTGCATTTAATCAAGAATCAAGACTGCCCTGCATAAAGTATAATATCCTTTTAAAACAACAGAAAGTATTGGGACCATACTGTTAAATTTAAAAAGCTCTGATGCACTTCTAAAATTTTTCAGACAGTTTAAGCATCTCTCAAAAATACAATCTTTTTGAATGCTTGTTTCTCTAGCACACTCTCTCCAGGGAGACTAGATTCAGGAGTGGTATTTCTGCTCAGAAGAGAAACTGAAGCAAGCCCTTTTCTTTACCAGTTCTACTTTTGCTTTTCTACACCTGCTCATATTCATTTATGACCCTTTAAAGTTGTCAGTCATAAGGATATATTTGCCCATAGTGACCTTAAGAAAAAAAAAAAAGATCTGATTTAGGACAACTAAAGATTCTATTCCTCTTTCTAAGGTCTTTAAACTCCCTTTGAGATAATGAAGTTTGACAGCATCTGCATCATAAATAGTTCAGTACAAAGTACTATCAGTAACACAGTGTAATTTTTCAGAGCAATCAAAAGTCTGGAAATTAAGATTTAAAGTTGAAACTCTACCTCTTGTATATGCCTTTAAAATGATACCAAAAGAAAGGTGAGAAAAATTATTGTTCCACTGCTGACCTACCTTAGATACATGTTAACATTTCAAGACATTATACACATTATCAAACAGATAATGTGTATAATTTAATTCAATCCAAGAAAGGGTTAATTAAATTCAATCCAAGAAAGACGACTTCCTTTGTTACGCCTGGAAAGCTTTTCTACCAATATGAACAATGTCTCACTTTTCTTGATCAATGTCATGCTGTTTTTCTTTCAGGCTGTCAGAGATGGAACTAAGACTACCTCAGGCAAAACTCTGTTCTCAGCTGATTAGCAAAAGAGCCTCATGAATGAGAGCCTCAGTCTTATATCAACAACTCAAGTATTTCACACTGTTGATATCATGGACCATCTAAAACTTCCAGCCCCATGGAAATAATAAGCTTCATTCATTTATTACATATGTGTGACTTGATAAATGAGTGCATTCTGAACTGTTACTAACTTTTCCTAATTTTAAAATACATTAAAAAAAAAAATCCAAAACCCAAGCAAACGCTGGACAAAAAAATGACAAAAACTGTGGAGCTAAGTGATTTGGCACCTAAGTTTCACGAAGTGTTTGCCCATATACAGATAGACCTTCTGCAAAAACATAGTTTCAAGAACAGAAAAATATTAGCTGGTCATACGAGTCTTTTATTATCATAATAGTTAATGCAAACTACTTCGTTTTTTAATTGGATATGCTCCTAGTATCTTATCTCAGTCTAAATAACTCAGTTTCAAGAGAGGCAACTTGGAACTTAAATTCTGACTTTAACCTTTTGCTACTAGAGAGACCCAACTGCTCTCTCTTTCCTGTACCTCTGATGTCTGATCCCATATTTCCCTCTTCACCCACCTAAGACCAAAGCTGTCTGTCGTATCTATGCTTGTCTCCTAGGCTTCTTATCACATGCTCCTCTTACTTTATCAGAGTTATCATACGTTAACTCCTGTACCATTTTACAGTAAGTACTGTACTTAGGCCTATTTGCCTTACAACAGGAATAAAAATCTTGGTCCTACCTTTACTCCAGCTATCGCTTCTTTGAGTAATTTAGGTATTTGAGACATTTTATACTAACAACCATTCTACATGGATTTTAGCTGGTAATTTGTTAACTTTGTGGCATAAAAATTATAGGATCAGCAACAGGAAAACTATCAGAATTTCTTTAGTTTTTAGTAGTGCTTCAAATGTTACTTTTTGTTTGAGAGGAAGCTAGGAATTCTAGGTATAGGAATAGATTAATAGCTACAGCTATAGGAATAGATTAATAGCTACAGCTAACTCAGCTCACTTGAAAGGAACAATTTAGCCTTGTGGTAACTTCAAAGCAGAATAAATAGTTGTACCAGAGTAAAAAACAACTGGCAAAAAAATATGCATGCCACATACAAGTATTTTATGTTCTACAATTCAGAATGTAAATGTCTAAGACCAAAATATCACAATTAAAAAAATCCTGATTATTAGTGTGATTGCACTCCCTAAAATCTAAGAAAATGAAACAGAGGTCAAGTAATCTTGACAGTATCATCTGCAAATCAATCCACTGTTGTACAACTTGTTAAATAACCATGGCTAGGTAAACATAAGGCACTTTCAGAAGCATGTCCCACTTCTCAGAAACCGTATCGTACAAAGTTACTCCAATTTTTTAATATACATATACACGCACAGATACACATACCAAATTAATATATATAGGAGAGAGCTGCCTGAAGTGCAATGCATGGAGTATGCACCAGAAGAGCAGACAGAAGGTTCCTGCACTGACATTCCTGAAAGAGCTTGTGAAAGTCAGCAAGCAGCTGAAATTGCCTGCACAGTTTCATTCTGCTTCACCTATGCAACAAAATTATACGCTGTCATTTTAAACTTTTTGTCTGTGACTCATCATACATGTCAGACAACCTAATTACAGTGTTCTCTGAATAAATGCCATCTGTGAAGAAGGTGACAAAAACTGTCTTTGACTGAACTGCAAAAAGCAGCCCTAAAGGATGTATTTATCTTTTGTTTGTAACTTTGAGAGTTATAAATAGAAATAAATTTAATGGATGGTGTTTTCCTTAGTTCGAATGGATACAAGATCAATACTCTCATTTTATGATGTAAGGCTGAATACTGTAGTCTTCATTCAATCTTTATCCAAAGAAAAATTCTTACTGTTCTGAAGTAAGAATTTCCTGAATAACAACATCTGGAGAAGATGGGGTAAAGATTTAGCCCTCTTCTTTGTTCCAATATCATTACTGCCTAATTAAAGGAAGGAAGACATAATCTCTAATTTTCTTTTATAGAAGGAACAGATTATGAAGGATCATTTTAGCTGTTTCCTGGTTGGCCACCAAAACAAAAGTGAACCATTTACCATTTCCTCAAAATATACACTCATATAATAACAAGGTCAGGGAAAGATTAAGCAAAGCCTTGGAAGAGTCTCCACCCCTGACTCCCTGCTTTCCTCTCACCTTTTCCACTATCTCATAGTCCATCTTGAAAGCCCAGAGCTGGAGCCTGGCGGAGAGTTCACTGATGGAGGAGAGGGTGAGAAGGAACTGCTCGGCGCTGCCCAGGGGGACATCGGGGTTCGCCAGCTGTGCCTCCTGGATCTTTTGCTTTTCCTCCTCAGTTGGGATCATCGTCAGGATTTTCTGCAAAGAGAGACAAAAGGCAGTTGTCAGCAGTGGGGCCAAGAGGCATGCAAGGGCTGGACATGGTGACAAAGGGACGCTCCTGTGGCAAGCGCTCCTGCAACGCAGGCTCACTTGATGAGCTTCACTTGGACTTTGCCTGAGCTTCGGTGACACTAGGTGACTTTTCAGCAGCAACAGAAGTCCTTAGTCACTGGCTGGTGAATTAGGACAGCACGGTAGTAACCAAGCACTAACCCACTGCACAAGAGAGCAAAAAAAGGTCTGCCAACTTGAACATCCGCAGTTAAAAAACACATCTGTATTAACATGCATTTTTAAAAATCTGTAGTCAGTGGATATGGTTGATCGCAGGATCAAACACTGAAGCAATACAGGGTGTCTGGTTAGGACTGCTCTCCTCAGCTTTCATATCTTTAAATCAAAACCTTTCTACAAATTACATACAGAAGTGAGGGTAGAATGAGTGAAATCTTTTGATTTGCAACTTATAGCAGGTCAGACTAGACAGCATGTCTCTTTTAGCCTCAGCATCTACAAATCTTCCAGTGCACTTGTAGGTATACAGGAATAACTTGAGGACTCCTGTCCTTTGCTGTTCTCATAATTTATTATTTTTTGTTCAGTCTGTTTTGACAATTATTACAGCCTATCAGGTCACTTCTAAAAATTTCACCTGAAATGAGGACAAGTTCCCAAGGAACACGCATTGAATTTAAAGTTGTATTATGCTTTGCAAAAAATTGGCCTTTTTATCTTTTGAGCTGAAAAGTCTAAAATATTGATGAAAAAGGATCTCAGTATTTTAAATTTCTGCTGTCAGTATGGCTCAAAACATTTATATTTTCCCTTTAACTCTTGGATTTTACATGCTTGTTCGCATGTGACAGCTTTCTTTCTTAAAGTATTGCTCTCTAAAGTATTGCTTCATAATTAGTTTTAACATAATAAATGTATTTTAAAATGAAAAAGAAAAGCAAAACAACAAGAAGGCATCAGATAAGTTGGTCTTTACCCTGCTGATCAATGCCTCATTAAAACAAAGCAGTCTACTGAAAATCTATTTTCAACACAACTTATGTTTATTAATCCGAGGAATGACGTGTTTTTGCTGTAGCCTTCTATAATGACAGAGTCTGTTTTGGAGGGGAGGAGACAATAATAAAAATACAGCCAGAGACCTATCAGACCTGCCAATCCAAACCACAGCCTTGTCCCAGCACTGGACACAGACAATTCATCAAAGCAGCACAACTGCCCCCTTCCAGTGCTGATAATTCATCTGGCTCCTTGTACAGCACTGGAACTAAGCATGGAGAGCAAGGGACTTTTCCTGGTCAATCAGGCAAAGAACAAGAGTTAAGCAAGCAAATAATGTTAAATTTGTTGAACTGGGACTTATTTAACTTCAGTCACAGCACTTGTATTGCTGTCCATCTTGTTATGCTGAATTCCATAAACAAAGAAGCATTTGTTTCTGTTAATGTTGGCTCCATCTTTCAGTTAAAAAGCAAACAAAAAAAAATCCTTCTTGGTTGGACTCTTTAGGTTTTTATCTTAATAAATTAATAACCTAAGGAAAAAAGAAGTGGAGGAAAATCCCTCCATATACTTGGGTGCTTTTCCTTTCCCTGTCAATGACTGTTTGGAAAATATTCTGATGTATACTTGTCCCGACTGATAGCATTTGTGTATTGATTTTGAGATGTGCTATCTATCCATCCATCCACCCACACACACTGAAATCTGTAACTTAGGTCATATCTAACATCAAACTAGAGATGTATAAATAGCTGCTTCAGGGCATTTCTCAGTGCTTAATCAATACCTATCTAAAAAAGTTCATAAAGAAAGACAGCCTGAGTCTGAAACTCGTAAGAGGTGTTTCACAAAGTGTCATTTGAAGAAGTCAGGCCTCCTAGTGCCTCTCTTCAACAACAATAAGAAGCCAACACCCCCTCAGCTGAGTCAGGGCAGCTTGCAAATAGGATCATATGAATATCCGTACATGGAGAGTTTAGCAGTAGCCATGTGATGGATGTAAAAATGCTTCTGATGCATTTTTGAAGCCTAACACTTCAGCGGTATTCTCAATGGCCTCCTACAAATAACTAGGGCTTTTGGCAGCTACCCAGAGATGCCACAAGTATTTTGTGGTGGTGCAGAGCCTTCACTCCAGAGATTCTGCACTGCTTTTGGGTATTTTAAAGAGAGCAATGAAACAGTAAGCTTTATTTCCAAAGGGACTCTCCTCCTTGAGCTTTATGTAAACACCACAAGCCAGATGGAGTTGACAAAAAGCATTCAAGTCCAAGTACTGCAAGGCTGCTGTGCTGTGTACCGTAGTATGAGAAACGCAGAACTCCAAGCAAAAGAGCCTGTACTTGTGGTGCCAGCTGCCGAGGATTGCCACTGCTCCTGAAAGGCCTGCCTCGATGGGACCAGAGCTGCTGGCAGGTCTCACCATCCAGGGTGCAACTGCTCTCATAACAATGACTTAGTCATCAGCTCTTCTAAACTGCTTGGGCAAATAATTCTGATCCTGCTGGTCATCATCCTTGGTGTGCCCCTAAGCAAGTGGTAAAACGCTCCTGTTCTTGATTTCCACTCTGTGACTAATTTGAGCCATTTGTTCAGTGCTGGAAACTGATGAGTACTGTCTGCCCATTTATTATTATTTTTTTTAAGCATCACTGACAGTAAAAGTAGCATAAAAAAGAGGTTCCTGGCACTTGATGTGACCATTAAATAACAACTAGCTTTGAATCTAATCATTATTTCACAATGCTCTCCCTAGTACGGCACTCTTCATGTTGATTAAAGAAGAACTGGTTATCAAAAAACCCTATGCTCATATCCTCTAATATGTGTGATTCACCCATTTCATCTCCATGCATTCTCACACAACTGTTCGGGCCAGAGACGAACATTCTGAGGAAAACCAATGCACAAATCTCTGCAAGGAGAAAAAGAAGTAATTTTTGGAAATCCTGTTTGCGTGAGATCATAGATCCTAATTGTTCTGCTCTCAGACCGTTGAACCCAGCCACTTGCTTGAACTTTCAGTGTGGGATCAAACCATTTATCTCCTGGACTTTGCCATCCTGATGTATGATCTCAAAAAATTTCTAAGAGGAAAGCCTTACAAGGCTCACAGGGCAAAATTTATAACCCTCATATGCCTGAGAGTGACAGGCCTCAGAGCAGGATGCAAGGAAGCACCTAACCAGAGACTGCAAATAGCCTGAAGCCTCTGTGGAAATTATGTGCTTAAGTCATCCTTTTCAAGAGATAACGGGACTTCTCAGTGATGATGAGGTTGCAGGGGTGCCTCAGCTTTCTTATTTGATTTCAGTTGATTTTATCAGGTGAACGTGAAAAAAACAGTAAACTAAATAATGGTTGTTGCTGGGTCCAAACCTTTCTGTGGCTTGAGGCCCAAAAGTTTGTAAGCTGCATCATCAAATACACATCAGTGGGCATTTCATCAGATATCTGACAGGCCTCAGCAGAAGATTCAGCTCCAAGAAGGCTCTCACACTTCAGCTTTCCAGGCAGCTATTAAAAAGACACATCGGTGGTTTGCATTATCTGCAGAAACGCCAACAAAATATAAAAGCATATGAAGTTCAGGATTCCACAGTGAGTGTGGTTCCCTGCACTGATTTTATTTGAATTCTTCCAAAAATGATCCAATTTGGAGAAGGAACTACATCTCAAATTCCTGATAGCCATCCCTGTATATTGGGAACCGAGAGCTGCTGCCTTGGTTAGACAGCTCTAGTTCCTCAGCTCTCTACTGAAATACATGGACATGCCATTGCTGGTCACAGAAACTGCAGATGATGTTTTGGCTTGCTGCAAGGAGTGAAAGTGTAGCTTTTTTTCTTTAAATAAAGTCTGAAATTCACTAGGCCAGTGATACGCTGACCATGGGTGTACGACCAGCAAGGCACCATCGAGTCTGCTCTCTCTTCTGCTTAGACTCATGAAAAGAGGTGTTCTCTCTGGTCACACGAGCTGGCATAATTTGAAACATCCCATCACCATGACAATTTTACAAAGCATTAGCTAAACGAATTGGAAACCGCAAATGCCAACGTACCGGAGCAACTATCAGAACAAAAACTTAAATACCTTGACTATTTCTGAAAATCTAATTTTGTTTTTTATTTATACATGTCACCATCTGCCTTTTTAACACCAGGCTCTCGTTTCTTACCACTTTTTACATCTCAGGGCTACCTAACCACTCCAGGCACATGGACTTCGAAGTATTTAAAAAACATGGGTATGGAGGGCCTGGCATAGCTGGAGAGTTTTTTCATTTCAAGTAGTTTTACTAAAAGCTGTACCTACCAATGCAATGCAAAATTGTGTAGCATCACAAAGTTATATTGTAAAGCACAAAGCAACCCACCTTAATTCCCTCACAGCTTTAACCCAGTTTTATTCTGCTGAATTAATCATACTCTTTGGTATAATTTGGTTTTGATCCACATTCTCTTAATGAGTAGCACTTTACAGAGGGAGTCATTCATTTCCTTTACTAAAGACAAGCACCAAGAACTGTTTTGATGGAATCTATTCTTGCAGTTGCACATGATACACTTCATTAAAATTAGGTGCCAGGATTTTAAGCTCAGCTCTCTTGCTTGGTTCACAGAAAGCTCTCATCCGTGCTAAGCAGGCAGCTCTTTATCCTGCAGCGAGCTCCAAGCCGTTTGAACACAATGAATGCCAAGCTTTCAAACAAAGAAAAACACAACTACTTTGGCAAACATAAGGTGGTAAAATTTTTTTAAGTTGGATTGA
The DNA here is from genome assembly GCF_000700745.2 of Antrostomus carolinensis. Classification (NCBI taxonomy): domain Eukaryota; kingdom Metazoa; phylum Chordata; class Aves; order Caprimulgiformes; family Caprimulgidae; genus Antrostomus; species Antrostomus carolinensis. Next base: position 48,844 of record NW_010310091.1, on the reverse strand, counting down.
TGCATGCTTGCAGACACACATTGTGCCTTCCTTTGAAAATGTGTTTCTAACAGTGCCTGCTTTGCATACTGAATGGACAAGATCTGCCTTTCTAGAACCATGCCCCATTTTCTGCCCTTTTTTCACAGCTCAGGGGTACCTAACCACTTCAAATGCATGGCCTAAAATACCCAACATGCTTAGGTATAGAGGGCCTTAAAATACCTGGAGAACTACTTTTCCTATCTTAGTCACATATTTGAAGTTAAAAAGCAAGGTATGGATTACTAACAAGAGTTTAATGTTAAATTAAAAATGTTAAATAAGTATGAATGACTAACAAGAGTTAAATGCACAAGCAAAGCAGCATTCAGCAGAATGTAGGACAGTAGCAGAGGGTTTACTTGGACAATATGAACTGGATGATGAGTTGGGCACAAATGTGTAGCCTGCATACCATTGCATCACTGCCTTGTTGCTAGCACTACTTTAGTCCACTGTCCTTAAAGGAATGGTTAAGGTCACAGAATCACAGAATATTAGGGATTGGAAGGTACCTCTAAAGATCATCTAGTCCAATCCCCCTGCCAGAGCAGGAACCTAAACAAAATTACACAGGAAGGCATCCAGGCGGGTCTTGAATGGCTCCAGAGAAGGAGACTCCACAACCTCCCTGGGCAGCCTGTTCCAGGGCTCTGTCACCCTCACAGTAAAGAAGTTTTTTCTCAAGTTTAAGCGGAACCTCCTGTTTCCAGCTTACACCCATTGCCCCTTGTCCTACCAGTTTTTAGATACTATTTAATCTGAACTCATCCACGAAGGTGCAGAACTAAAGCCACATGAACACCAACATGACAGTGACGATGCTCCTCAGCGAGGGACATAGCACAAAGCTCACAGCCAAGGCAATGGATGGGTCAGGTGAGTTTATACCCTGTTGGTGCCCTGCTCTGTGCTGGATCCCCTAAAGGTTGAAGATGATCCTAAACTGTAATTTTTCTGAAATTTTAGCAGTGAATGTTATGTCCCCACCACACACATCACATCTCTTGTCCTGCTCTCCTTACATCTCTCTCTTCTGCTCACTAGCCTTGACATCTCTTCTAGACAATTAACTATGTAGAAAGGCTTTTGAGTACCCACTGTGATGCAGTTTTTTAATTAGACCAATTGCATAATTTTTTTCCATACCAGTACTGCCTCATTCAACCCATAGATTAGCTATAAAGTATATTATATAGCAAATAATTTGCCTTATTCTCTGCATTTTTAGAAAAATAAGCTGATGCTTATGCTATTACCGATTCATTCATCATCACTACCAATTATTTCCTAATATTGAGGAACTGCAGATATGAACCAGAAAACTTTCTAAAAATCTAGACTGAAAAGACAACCCCTCTTTCCTCTAAGCTAACTATAAGGCTAAAGCCAGTGAACAGATGGATACAGAGGAGAAAAACAGTAAACAAAGCTTATCTACATTGTAGACCGAAAGGGCAGCATGGAAAACTGAGGCAGGGCTCTGCTGAAAACAGTGGGATTCACAACGATGCATTTCTGTATCTCTCTTTGCACCTCTTGGTCAATTCTGCATAGCTTAGCTGTCTATCTTGCTATAAACGTCTGTCTGACTCTGTAACCATGTCCTATAAGAAAAATCTGTAAATTGGGGAAGGGAATCTGAATTTACTGTAGGGTTTTACCTGATAAGAAGTAAATAATGATTGAGCACTGAGGGGGAAAAAAAAGTTCTTTTCTCTATTAATATCACCCTTCCCAACCAATACAGGCTTAATCCCTCAAGGCACAAAGTACCTGGGCTATGCTCCATAGAATCATAGAATCATTTAGGCTGGAAGAGACCTTCACGATCATCAAGTCCAACCATAAACCTATCACCAAGTTCACCTCTAAACCGTGTCCCTAAATGGCACATCTACACATCTTTTAAATATTTCCAGGGATGGTGACTCAACCACTTCCCTGAGCAGCCTGTTCCACACAAGCCTGGTGTGCTTGACAATCCTTTCGGTGAAGAAATTTTTCCTAATATCCAATCTAAACTTTCCCTGGCACAACTTGAGGCCATTTCCTCTTGTCATATTGCTTGCTACTTGGGAGAAGACACCAACTCCCACCCCACAACAAGCTCATTTCAGGTAGCTGTAGAGAGCGGTAAGGTCTCCCCTCAGCCTCCTTTTCTCCAGGCTAATCAACCCCAGTTCCATCAGCCTCTCCTGTAAGACCTGTGCTCCAGACCCTTCACCAGCTTTGTTGCCTTTCTGTGGACATGCTCCAGCACCTCGATGTCTTTCCTGTAGTGAGGGACCCAAAACTGAACACAGTACTCAAGGTGTGGCCTCACCAGTGCTGAGCACAGGGGAATGATCACTTCCCTAGTCCTGCTGGCCACACTATTTCTGATACAAGCCAGGATGTCACTGGCTATTTTGGTCACCTGGGCACACTGCTGATTCATATTCAGCTTATTCTCTTTCTTTTGATTTTAAATATCTGAATGATCACATCAGGATTACTCATACCCCTTAGCTTCAAGCTGTGGACACAGAACTCAGAAATCCTATTTTCTTAGCACTGGGCAAGTATATCAACAGTGTATCATTTCCTGGTTTCTGAATACTTCAATTTGAAAGCTACCTGCATATATATTTTTAAAATGGAATTATGGGTTTCTGGCAGCTAATGGAAACGCCACGCAAAGGAGGGTGTGGTGGTCCAAGGCACTGACAACTGAGGACACCACAGGTGGCTGACAGATGGACAGCCCAGCTACAAATGTTGGCACTAGGAAGGGTGAGCTGTGCAGAGCAACTAAACTTCTGTTAAGCATGCCAGAGAGAAGGACACAATTCAAACAAGATACCTGGGAGATAATAAAGATGTGTCCTTCTTTATCAGCCATTTTACGTTGGACTTTCTATGGAAACGCTGCCAACAGCACTGAGATCTAACTGGAGATCGGCGAGCTGGGCTCGGCTGGAGGGGTACTTCTCTTCAACACTTTAAAGCTTAGTACTGCAAGCTGCAGTGGTAGGTGCATGGACTGGGTCATGAAAAATTACTTTTTTAGCCTGATTTGTCATCTTCCTAATATGAATAAGGTATGTATATAGCAAATAAATAATATAGCTTTGCGAAGAAACTACATTCTACTATGGAAAAATCAGGCTTTGTCTTCTAGCTAGAACGATCGTTTGCCTTAAGTATTTCTTTTGCACGTAACTGCTGGCAACTCCATTTCCATTGCAGCCAGCTTTTCTCATTTTCTTCTGTAGTCAGCACAGTGAAGGTGGAAAGGGGAAAATCATGAAACATAATGCCAAACCACTGAAAGGTGACTGTGAATCAATACATGACCTCTGCAGCTCAGCCACTGGTTGAGATTTGTAGTTGTGCAGATTACTTTTACGAGATTACATAGGCTTATGAGAAAAAAAGTTTTGAAATGAATACAACCACAATGAAAAAAAAAAAAAAACAGGGGAGAAGCAGCAGGCTTCTTTTACACTTCATAGAATAAAAATGTTTTGATAAAAAAAAAAAAATAGAGTTCATCTTGGTAAGAATATCTCCAAAGTCAAACATGTAATGGTAAAAATTACATCATCTGTAATCTTTATACCAACTGCTTTTCTTCAAACAGCAGTAACACAGAAATGTTATTCTGAGCAGAACTAGTCACTGTATTTGTTTTCAATTAGATATACAATCTAGAATGACTCCAACAGCTAGCTGGGCATGAACTTTATTAAACCCTGTACCAGTTGTATCAGCCCTAGTAACTCACTGCCTATTCTTGCTGCTCAAAATATTTCAGTCAAGCTCCAGAGGAACAGATAATACTCTGGAAATCTTGACAGAAATTAACACCATTATTACTCAAACTTGGACACAAACAAAGCAAAGAAATCCATGTTTACTGAGCATGCATGTGAATACTAGATGCTTCTGAGCACATTACATTGATTTTATGAGTTTCAACTCTCAATCATGAAATAATACATCCTCTTTTCCCTATTCCATGAAAAGTCTGTCCTGTACTATGTGCAACATTGAAAAAAATGAAACATAGAAAATGCAGACTTGAAGACATCGACTACTCTTTCTTACCTCTATTCCTTCCTTGTTTAAGGCATATTCGTCAAAGTTCAAAATAGCAGTCTTGATAGTCCGGGGAGGGGGCAACACAGTCAAGCCAATATTAATAGCATTGCTTCGTTTTGAGTCCAATACAATGATTTCCTGTCGCTTCCCATCTGCAGCAGTTTTCTTGGTAAAGAAGAGAACAAGAATATTATTCCTCCAGCCTGTTTTATAAAGAAGTCCCTCCTTTGACTAATGACTTCCCCTACTCAAGCGTGCTGACATTGAACGTAAATCTAACACCTTTACAATCATCCAAAAAAAATGAATTCTTCTACCAGATCCTCGCTGGTATCAGCATGAGCTGCCAAGATTTAACCAGAGAGCTGAACACAGTCTCAGATGCTGTGCAAAGCTGAGCTACCCTGAGACACAGGAGTTCCTGTGAGGGCTGGGAGCTCTGCAGTTTGGGGGAGGACTCAGTCTGAAAAAAGCCTAAAGCTACCTCTGCCAGGCAAGAGCTCTGCCGTGTGGCAGGACCATCTGGCGCAGGGCTGGTGAGGCTGCAGCCATGCAGCTGATGGGCTCCAGGGCTCATTTCTCCCTTGGATGCATTGATGTGAGTGGCCACCAACCCTCTCTTGCCTGCTGGGCTGCCCGGAAAACAGACAGGGTGGTTTGCACCTGCCTGCCAGCACTCTCCTGTGTTATAAATCTATCTCAGGCACTGGCAAAGAATCTGTATAGGTCTTTCAGGAGACACTGGCATGGTTTTCTGACCTCTGGCTGTCAGAAAATAGTATTCTACCTTGCTGCTTGTGATATGTCCATCAAGACCTTCACAGGTGTAGAACAACTTCAACCTTTCTGCTTTTTTCAAAGTTTTATTTGAGACTAGGCATAATCTTTGGATCTTACCTCCAGTATAAACTCCAGTATAAACAATAATGAAAGCACAAAAATAACAACATATACTTTAAATTCCATTCTAGAGAAAGCCAATAAATTTATTCCTCTCTTTCACCATCCTCTTAGTGTCAAAATGGAAACCAACTAGGCAAGGTGACTCACAGACCATTTATATATATAGTGTTGAATGTGGTCTTTGCTTTTATGTCCCAGCATGCCTCTCATTCTCTCATTGTCCCCTGCTAGAAGGTGTCTCTTTGCCTGGTATGTCATATAGCAGGCAGCTACAAAAGGAGAGGACTCTGTTTCTCAAACACAGGGATTTTTCCTCCTCCATAGACATGAACTTTAGAAACACACTTTCTCCGTTTCCCCTTCCTTTGACCTACCAGAAGACGGGCACATTGATGCAAGCAAGCACAGACATGCTTTGTTGTGTATAAACCCATGTTCCAGCATGGCAGAGGCTGCAGAGGTGTGACTGTGACCTCCCTGTAAAGCCTGTTACCTGGACTTTGGTTAGCGGATCTGGAAGCAGCAGCCTTAGCACAGGTGCACCTCAAAGGGTCAAAGACAGAGACTAAGCAATCCCTCTTTCCAGGCTGCAACGTGGCAGCCCATACAACTGTTCAGAACAGAGAATCACCTGTGTTGTCTACAGCAGCATCTCTTGTGGATTTGGGGGAACCCCAGGAGGAGACTCCTATTGACCTAGTCTTGATGTGTGCTCAGGATTGCTTTTTAGACCACAAAGCTTTGTTCTCCACTTCCTTTGTTTCTGCACCACAGCCAACACCGAGTCAAAAAATGCCCTACTACCAGGTCTACATGCTGATTCTGTGTTGGAAGAACCGCCTAAACTAAATTAATAAATATTCTTTTATCAAAGTACCTTTGGCTGTGGGTCAGCCCGTAGTGGGAATGCAGCTACACCATTACAAAGATGTCTTTTTCTGGCATAGCTCAGCTCCTTGCCCGCACAGGAGAGGTATGCCCACTGGTCCCAGCAGCCTGCCCATCATGTGTGTGGCACCACAGCCCTTCCATCATACCAACACGATTAACATGGTATGATGCAACTGTGAAAGTAATGAGAGGGCTGGTTTTTTAAAACTTAAAAAGAAACAACACTTTTCCAGTAAAAAGGATAAATTTTAGGTGAGCAAAGATAAAATTTGTTTTCAATTTTTATATGTCTGTTCTGTCAGAACCGCTCTCTTCTTAACACCTTACAAGCACCCCTGAAGTCTTCTTGAACCTTCCCTTCTTTGAGTAAGAGTCCTTTTTTTCTTAGGGAGCTACCTGAAGAATCAGAGATGCAGCTTCTCCTTTAAAGCAGTCATTTTTACTTCCAGGGCCACTAATCACATTTTCAGGACCACAGTTAGAGGCCAAGACCACATAAAAACAAGTGGGGTTCACCAGAGACTGCTTCCTCTTGGGTCTGTATTGCACTAAGCCTTTTTTAAACCACCAGTTTTTACCTTATCCTTCACAGCACAGAATTACACAGCTTCAGAGAATTTATGCAGAAGGGGAAAAGCTGGGGGAAAGGAGTTAAATTTAGGCTTCCCACATGTGGTATGGGTAAGTAAGCTTCAGATCTGCACCTCTGTTTTTAGGCTCCTAAGTTTGACAAGAGAGACATATTCATTTGAGGGACATATGATGCTAACTGCTGGAATGACTGCGATTGCAACAGCGCACTTACTTCTTAGCAATGAGTTATGAAAGACAGATGAGCTGTATAGGGGATGTAAGCACGTAGGTATTTTCCAGACCTATAACTGCATATGGGGTATAAAAATTTGGGGTAAGCAACTCTTTTCAAAAACAGGGGAAGAAGAGATTTGAAATCCATTCTGGGGAAGACGGCTGAGTTACAAAGAAATCCTTTCCAAATAAATAAAAGGATGAAGAAAAGAGAAAGATTTCACTACTATGAACTTTATTACCCTACCGCTAGGAAAAGAATTCCTTTTTGTCTGCAATGAAATTGCACATGTGTAAGTGTATGACTGTTAAAATAAGTTACAACTATTAACTTTTATTACAATATTAGGCAATATCAGAATCTGTTTTATAAGTTCATTAACAGAGAATTATTTCAAATGCTTGAGGGAACAGTGCACTAATGCACTTGATTTTATATTTTAATATGTCAGTACATAACGTAAGCCCTGAACTGCTGAATATTATATTATTAAATCTAAATACAGAATTTATTACAAAATAAAAATATATCAGGTGGTATAATTTGTGGCAAACAAACATTCCTGCAATGTATTAACAATTGCAGTGAATTTAGACTTTTACAAGACCTAACTGGGCAGATTCTGTTGCCTCTATTAAAGGCTGGGTAGTCAAGATAGGTTAGTCCAAAACTGTTACCATCCCACAGAAGGGGATTTGTAGTCTGATGAGCACATAGTCTAAAACATGTCTCTTTAATTAATATGGAAAGCAGAAAATTTTGAATCATTTTTCCAGTGGTCATATAAATAAGTAATTATATTTCTGACTTGATGCTCGCATATCTCCTGCGTTTAAACTGCATCAGCAGTACAGAAAAAAATGGTCAAGCTCTTCAGAGGGAGATGGCAGTTTTTCATATTTTTATCTCAATTAGCAAGGATTTAGCACTGGGGATTTAAAATTGAATCACTCAGCTGCCACTGGCTTTGTCCAGTATACATATATATAATATTTTTCAGAAATTCTGGTCCATATTTATTACTTGTCTTTGCATTTATTCAAATTGCAACAAAGTTTTCAAAACAATTACGTGTCTAGGCATGTATATACACATGTAAAGGAAAACACATTGCTTAGTTTTTCACTGCTAATAGTTTTTATGTCTGCTGGCACTGATGGATCACCATGTCCCACAGGGTACAGACGAAATCAGCAAAATAATACTTCCAAAGGACACACAGAACCAAGTGGGTGGCAGAAGGGCTGAACAACACCGTTTGATTCAGTAGTGTCTGCATGTTTTCATTTCTTTTCACAGAAAACAAAACACTTTGAAGAACTTTGCTAAAATACCTGCTTTGTTTGGTGGAGTCAGAAGGAAAGAAATTCTAGACTGGCTTGGAGGGGATACCTGATCATCACTCTTTCTATTTGCAAATAGAATGTTGTGGTTCTCTATTCCAGAAAAGAAACACTCTGCAACTAAAGATGCTCCATTAACTATAATCAATGTGTGAGTTGTCCAGTGTGGCACAAGTTTTACTAAAATCAAGAATCTCTTCTCCCAGCCTCCCCACCTCCAATTCCTATATTATATCCTTCAATTTAAAATCCACTTTATTTTATTGCAGTCTATTGTGTTTAATGAAAAACTTCTCATAAGCCAGAAAGTAGCTGTTTATAGCTGTGTGTTGTGGAAATCACAGTGAAGGATTAGAAACTGTAGTAAAATTGGTTACAGCTGTATGAAAGAGCATATGCACAAGATAGAGCCAAGCCCCCACTACACACCCTGCCTTCGCTTTTCCTCTCATCCTTCTGGACTGTTCCTTTTCCATGCACCTGCTTCCATCTCTTGCTATGAAATCTGGAGATTTGACTTTTGATTTGTTGCTCTGCACAATTTTTCAGCTGAACCAACTGAGCTATGAGTCAGACTTTACGATATTATAGAATAAACCTGTTTTGGATTGCAGCCATTGGACACGAGAAACTAGACACAACGGGGAATGTACTCCCTGGAAATAAACCAAGCAGTCTGGAAAAAATGAGAGCTATCCTAATTTGAGTGCAATCTTTGTACCAAACCTCAAGTCTTTTACAGATTCAGAGGTCTGCTTAATTATTCCCACTCTTACTTGATCTAAAGACCACCTCCTACCCTGGAAGATTTGCCGATGTTCACCAAAACCACGCAGCAGTCTCAGAAGTCTGAGTAGATCTCCACTACGGTAATCCTTGGTCACCATTATCTTCTCTACAGAGACAATGAGACTTCTATGTCTGTGTTATGGGACGGGGTGAAAAGAGAGCCAAAAGTATAATGCCTCATGCAGAGAGCAGTTATTAGTCTTGAAGAGGAATACAGGCACCTAAATAATTTCTCAGACTTGCACTAATTTCAAAGAAACCTGCTCACTCATCTTCCAGCCAGAAGCCAAAAATTATGCCAAAGCATCAGGCAGCCCAGGCAGGTTTGGGAAGCAAGCATGAGGGAAGGGGGGGAAATGGGCAAAGGTAGTTTGGGAACATGCATGATAAATGACTAGAAAAGTAAACAAGTTAAAATTCCAACAATTTAACATTTTATCAAAAATTTTGGGTGAGAATAAAAGATTAAGGATCAGCCAGACTGATCCATTACAATACTGGGATTTAGCACAAAGCTGGCTTGGAAATGGCAAATACGTCATAATTCCACATTCAATTTGAGGAATTAAATGTTTTATGGATCTAAGAAAAACACTCTCATTCCTTCCATCTACAAACCATCTGTAGCAGATTTGCATTTACAGGGAGAGAGATGAGGAGTAACATGCCACGACGTCACCAGCATTCCTTCCTCAGCAGAAAAGGAATTAGAGAGAGAAATTAATCCCAGCATTGGCCAAATGAAAGATCAGCTGAATGTGTTTTTAGAGCTGCTATGCCATACGTTTCAGATCTACATGCATCTGTGTCACAAAAAATTCAGCTAAGAACAGTGATGGCAGGATCTACATGAGCCATGTATTTATGTACCTGTTGTTTGCTAGGTACTTAATGAGGGGCTTGATTGTTCAAATTGCAATGTTTCCACTTGGCCAAGAAGATCAAGAATGACTATCAGAAAATCTTGACTTAATAACCCAGAAAAGTGACATGGAGAACTTTTACCAGTAGACATTCAGTTTCTCCAACTTAAGAGCAAACAATAACATATATGATACATAAGATATATAACAACTTTTGCCAGCCAAAGAGAAGTAAAATATTCAAGGTACTGACTGTTTTTTATGCCACTATAGGCACACACAGAAAACATACAAGTGATTTGTTTTAAGTAAAAGAGACGGACATCTTTTACTAGCATTTGAACTCGGGGAAAAAACATTGTTTCCCTGATACTGATTATTTTGCTTAGAAGAAAAAGAGTTTATGCAGCCATGAAAAACAACGTTTGAGCTCATAACTTTTAAAATGCTACTTCAAATTCCTACTAAATTTAACTATAAAAGACTTCCCTACGTTGTTGAGTCTAATGTTAAACAGCCATGTCATCAGCCTTTTATTTTATTTATTTTATAACAATGCTCCCAAATAGGAAATCCTAGCTACAGAGGTATTTCCTGTGCCAGCTTGTACCCTAAAATTTGGATAGCCACATTGTACAAATTAAGGATTTAAAATAGGCCTGTTCACCCGTATAAAACAAAAACCCAATACCCCTACAGAGTTTAGCTGTGAACTTGGTCCAGCTGACAAATGGATCTCTCAGAACAAAGCACATGTGTAGGCTTTTTGCAGCAGATCTAGTTTGATATTCTAACCTTTCTACACCACGATTAGGAAGATATTACCAACTGAAGAACTGTCAAATACAAAGATCACACATGAATCATCATGCTGTGACCTTTATATGAATGCAACAGAAAATATTGCAGATTTCAATACCTAGTTTGGTACTCAGCTACAACCTTAGGTAAAATTTCTTGGTATTCCTTACCTGAAGTGATATTCCAAAATCGGTAGACCTGAGATAAGGGGGAAGCTTGACATGTACACCACACTAGTCTCATCTCCTAGTTTCAGGCCATGGAATATACTCCTTCATAGGCCAAGCTAGAAACATATCCAGTAATTTCTACTATCTTCACATAAACAACATAAATCACTGAGATCTAAGTCAGAATGAATACCAATACAATAGCAAAATGATAGCAATGAATATGAGCTGTACCTTTGTGACAGGCAGTTCCTTGGATTTAGACTCAAAGAGATGCTCCAGTTTGGAAGTGTCCACCTTAATGGGTTCCAGTTTCGACCACAGGAATTCTCTGCAGCGCTTGTTGTTTTTACACTGCCACTCAAATGGCCGCACCTCGTTCCAAAACAGACGGATGGTTTTCTTCTTCTTTATAAATGCTGGCTGACCCCTAGAAACCTGGGGTGACCCTAAACCCTGAGGAGTGCTGAACAGCGGCGGAGGAGCCAATAAATTAGCAGAGGGTGGAGGTGGAGGCGGACATCCAAACAGTGGGGGAGGTGGTGGAGGAGGCAAACCCAGAAAAGAAGGTGGAGGTGGAGGAGGGGGAACAAGGGAGTCCCCAGGACCCATATCCATGTCCAACACATCTACATCATCCTCCTCCCCCAAGTCTGTAAAATCCATGTCTTTGATTTTAAGTTCTCTAGGATTAGCCATGAGCTGATCCCAGATGTAGTCAGATTCCTTCTTTGGCTGTGCTGGTGTTTTCTCGGGGACCTGTTCACTGATTTCATCCTCAGGCACGGCTGTCCCCTTGGCCAGCTCACCACTGTTGAATTTTTCCGCAAAGGCTTTCACGCTGCCTTGGTTGTCCAGATTTCCAATCTCCATCTTTTTGACACTTTCATCTTTGGCCTGTTTCGTGGCCTGAAGGATAGAGATCCTGCTGGCTAGGCTAGTGAGTGACTCCTCACTTTCCTCCGTCTCCTTCTTTTCCTCCTTCGCCTCCAGCTCCTTCTCCTCTTCATCCTTAGGCTTTTTGTTATGCGCATACAACATGTCCAGCATAAACCGCTTGTTGTTGAGGATGTTGCTGCACTGCTCATTCACACCAGCATCCTGAATAGTCTGCGACCACGGACCTGCAATCACACACACACACAGATGGAGAGAATCAAGGGGAGGGAGCCAGAGCACCAAGAACACTCTTCAACCCACCAGAAAAAAATTGGGGGATACATGCACAATTAGTCTGAAACTAGGCAAGCAGTAGATTTGAAAATTTTAAAATAAGTGACAGTGCTGATATATGGGTGAACCCTGATGGGCTGGGAGTAATTCTCAAAAAAGGAAAGGTAGCAGAAAATAATTATTGTAGCTCAGGAGGAACTATATAACTGTCAGGATGCCAAGGTTCAGGTTTCTTCTGAAATCTGTCAGGTTTCATTTTGTACTTGCTACCCCAGTTCATTTTATAGAGTGCGTAATTGCTCAGAATCTTTAGTAACCTGCAATGGGGCTTAAATATCATGACAATGGCACAACCTAAGTTATCATCATACTTTTCACTTGGCCATAAACTAGAACTGCTCCAAGAGAACTTTCTTATAAAAGAGATATTCCCCTCCTGATGTCAAGGTCAACATGTAACTGCTTACTCCTCCTCCCTCCCTGCTGGCTAGGGGTGGACAGCTCTCACAGCTCTCTGTTCCTCAGACTCCTGGCTGGGTACCCGGCCCATCTTCACAACACTGACTACTGGAATCCCAGAGCAGGCTGCAGACCCAGGGTACAGCTCTCAGGGCAACTCAGTGAGTATAAGCAGAAGGAAGATTTTAAAAAGTTATTTCTAGGAATATGAGCACCTTTATAAAAAATTTTTGAAAGCGCTGCTCATCAACCACTGTTACTTTCCATGTAATACATGACGGCATTGAAAGCCTAATGGCCTTCTTCCCACATCACAATCATTTAACATGTCACTGCTTCATCTTTCTGACTACAGCTTTTCTCAACAATAGTGTGCAAAAATGCCATGTTTGAGACAGCACCATAAATAACAAGCTATAGCAGTCAAATTGTAAAAATAAATGAGCTAAGTGTCTCTTTGACTACATTTTCCTGAATATAACACTGCTAATGTGGATAATGTGTCTAAAAATTATGGGGCTTCTTTTTCCTCTGGGCATCAGATGAAGTGAATAAATGTTGACGAAGATAATTCTTCACACCTGCTGTATTTCCTGTATGGGATTCCTTCTGTTGCCCCACATCTTTACACATTTTATTAATGTATTTTTTATAAACTCTATTTCTTAAACACATTTTATTTTTATTGTTAGCCTGCCTTCCTTTTGGCCCCTCATGGTTAAAGATTTTCTTTTACACCTTTCAGTTGCCCTTTTTCTTAAATTTCCATTTTATCTTTGTTTCTCCCCCTATGTTCCCACCTTTTTCAATACTTCAGAGTTTTAAACATCTTTTATGGCTTCCTTCATCAACGCAGATTTTTTCTTATCACAACACCTAGCCCTATGCTCTGAGGTGTTCCCTCAGTGAGATCCACATCCAGGGCCTCAAAATTTCCCCTTGCCCTTTTAAAATAACACCATGTTAAAATGTAGGATGGGTATCACAGAATAAAGCATATGGACAGCAATGACTCTCACCTCTCGGATCAATCTCTAAACCACCTTTTAAAATTAGTCCTGAGGTTTAACACCAGATAAAAGAAAGACTTTTTTTTCCAACAATGGATACAACTTACAAAACCTTTTCCTTCTACTTTCCCACAGGAGGCTGGGCTGGTTCCATTACTTGCTTACTTTTCCTCAGACTTTATCCATGGGGTTGCTTTCTCACCAAGATTTGTCACCTCAGGTAGTCTCTCAGATTTGTCTCTGAAGTAGCTTCACTAGACAACATGACTAGACAACTCCTTCCCCACACCATAGATTTTACCCAGCTGAGCCCTCACAGAGGATTTCCCCCTACTCCCAGGCTTTCTTTCAAAGATGTTCAAGATTGCTCCCAGGACGCCTTCTGCAAATCCCATATGACCTACCTGCTCTCAGTTGCACCTGCTGGGATTCTCCAGGATTAAAACTGCTCATCAAAATTCCCCCAGACACAATCTCTAATTTGGGCTCCCCAAGGGTGCCTCCATCTGCCCTAGCTGAATAAAGACTACTGCTGTGAAGACTCTTGATACCTTGGTGGCCTCTTCTGCCCTCATCTCCATAGGCAAAGCTTTGAAATTCCATCAGA
>NW_010310091.1:29737-34890 GCF_000700745.2 Antrostomus carolinensis | reverse complement strand
GAAGGAGGAGCCAGGACCAAAGGCTTTATTCCTTTGTCCTTAATGCATCTGGGCAGAACCAATGGGCCACCTCATAAATGGCAAACTGCTTGTTGGGAATGTGAGTAGTGCTGGAGAAAGCGCTCTCATTTGCTTTACAAATCTCCTCACCTACTAGAGAGCAAACAACTCACTACATGAGACCTCTGACATAGAACAACCTAATAAATTTTTGGTCTACTGGTAACATAGGTAAATTTTAAGATGCTGATTTTTCAATAACAGGGTACATTTCTTAGTTTTTAACATAAAGTTCATAATTAGAGTACCTCAATTAGAGTGGTAACAGGCTGGTAACAGACAAGATGAGGGGAAAAGACCTGTAAATGTGTTCTCTGTTACTTGCACTTGGACTATGACACAGCGCAATGACATCCTTCACCTGCCATACCTCCCCTCCCTTTCCTACATATGTATCCATCTACATTCTTTAAGAGTACAACAGCATTCTAAGTAACTCAATCTTGGTGCTGGTTGAAAAGAAGATAGCTCTTAAATTTAGAATAAAATTAACATAATGTTCCCCAGAAAAAACAACAAACAAACAAACAGTGATAGGGTTTAAACATGAACAATACAATCTGACAGTTTATTTCTGTGAGATAATCCTTGTGATTCAGTGTCATCCCTCTTCTTCCAGGAAAGAGCAAGACTCTTTCACATTGTGAAGCACTTTTTGTTTTCTTATCTAGAACTTAGAAAACTTAAGACAACATACTTCCCCGGTTCAGCCCTAAGATGACTTGGAAAACAAATGCCCTAATTACATTACATTCCTTTACCTCTCTATAAAAAGTCAGAAAAGAGTAATTAATCAATGAAGGTCAAAATCTGCCTTTTACTTCCTACTTGGGCTGCATGTTAAGCTCTAGTTGCCATTATCTCCCCAGGCAGAAAACTGGATCTTAAGATGTCTTCCAGGCTGGGCTACCCTTTACAGGCCCCTGGTGGCATATCTGACCAAAACCACTGGTCGCTACAGAACTGGTCTTTTCCAGACAAGGTCTATTTCTTGTGTCTCCTCCACACGAGCTAAGGATAGCCACAGCCCAGATTTGTCTTCAGCAGCTCCTACGTATCTCTCTCTCCTTTCTGAATTCTAACCAAGACAGGAAATTGGAGGGAAGGAACAAATATCCCAGTCCTCATTGCTCTTCCTCTTCCACTAAAAGCTAATAGAGGTAGCATGAGAAAAGGTATCCGGAATCTCATGACAAATCATATCAACAGGGCCCCTCCTTTCATTGCTTTATGTGTAGAAAACCCAGATAAATTCTATGGGAGCTAGAGATGGAAGTCGCTGCAGCTCCGTGATTCAGTAGTTAATACATCAATGTTAGGGGAAGAAAAAGGTCTTGAGTCAAAGGAAACCTTATTTCATCAGGCTTTACTGTCCCTCAAACATAGAATCCCCATCAGAATCGGTGGATTTACAAGCAGAGAACGGAAATGGATTTGGCCAGGGTGATCAAAGTCTTAGATAGGCGCAAAGGGTTTGTTAGCTAATTAACACAACAACAGAGCTGCTAATTTAACATTTTTTTCCACCAGAAACCCTTCATTATTGAAAAAGCTTCACTTTACCAGTTTCATTGTCACTGGTTAACTTGTCCTCTCTCTCTTCCCTCTCTAAAGTGCTGCTTGCTGAGGATATGCTGGATGCAGAGCAGTTGTCTTTTTCATTCACTTCCTCATTCTGCCTCTCTTTTTCACTGAGTAGTGCACTTTCTTCTGGCTCTCTCTCTGGTCCTTGCTCCACCTCACTCTCTGGTCCCACCTCTGTAGCCTCTATTTCCTTGGGTGTCTCCGTTCCCTGCTCGGCCTCAGCCTCCTGCTCTGGGTCTGGTTCTGTCTCTGTCTCTGGTTCGGGTTCACTGGCACTCACTGGTGGAGAGAACAATGGGAGAAAGAGATTCACTTAACGATGGAGTCATCTCAGGCTCACCCCTCTAAGCGAGAGCGATGTGAAAGTTGTACCAATGCCTTATGGAAAGAAAATAAAAAGCAAGTCCACGGCATGCTGAACGCTAGGAGCAACCGACTGATGAATGTTGTGCGACGACCACATTGCACGTGAGAGTGGCCTGGCAAACCCCCTTGCTTGCTGTCTGGAGCCAGCCCACTGTTTTTATACATACTTCCACAGCTGGAGTGTTGGACTCGTGGAAGGATTTGAACGAATCCGCAGAAAATGGGCATCCCACCTGAGCATGACATTGGCAACTCAGTGCCTAGACAGAGCCAGGATGAAAGAGATCTTTTAAAAAAACAAAAAGGAGGGAGATTGTGGCTTCTGGTTGAATTTTCTTTGGGTTCTGGAAGAATTCTTTTTTCACCTGATGAGGAACACTTCAACAAAAAAATACAAATTAGTTTTATCAACACAGTTGAATGGCACAGTCTGGAAATGGCACTATCACACGTTTGGCTGACAAAAACCATATGCTTTTTCATGCACATTTGCTTCAGAATAGCCACATCAAAACTGAACAGAGCTTCCAACTGCTTGCCATATGGCACAAATTTAGTTTCCAATTGGTTGGCATATGGCACATGATGAACTTTTTTATCAGTTGGCACACAGCAAACAGTGTTGGTAGTACACTTGGTTTCTTCTTCACTGCTTTATCATTGACAGTGAAATTCATTCATTCACCTTTACATCTTTTAGCTAAAGCAGCAGATTTCCACATGCAAATATTCTCTGCGTGCTGCAAAGAAACTGAAGAGCATCCACACATATTCACATCAAGCAGCTCACGGTTTTCTGAAAACTGAAATGGCCATGCAAGAGTGATGAAAATAGGCATGCATGTTAGTTCTGCATACTCCCCAAATTCTCTCTGTACTAAATCTTGTGTTGCGTGGTTGAACTACAATGACCAAGTCATACTTGTTTTTTCCCCTCTGCTTACTACTTTTCATTACAATATTGCACAAGAGCCTTCTGGACTTGTCACGGTCCTTGGATCGCATGATAGACAATGAGACTTTCTTCAAGAACTACATGAATCTTTGAAGGAAAAAAAAAAGCATTGAACTGGAATGCAATCCAAACACTTCAGTCCTCTAGGGAGCAGGTAAATAGATTTATCCTGAGAAAGTATAAACCAAAATAATGAAGGTCACAATGTTTTCCTAAGACTTTTTCATGTTGTGTGCCTATTCTACTTTCTGAGACACCCACACAAAGAATAATGATTTCTAACAATGCCTGTGCCTATCTTCACAATAACATGCATGGTTTTAAACTAGCTTTCAGTAATGCATCTTCAGTGCCATGCTATTCCACTTCATCTCATATAATTTAAGCGCATAAAGCTGCAAATGATTTTTTGCCACTGATTTCATTGCAGCTAAGCTTCCGCACTTTCACAATTGATTTTAAATGTGTGGTTAGTTAAATAACCAGGCATGCATACCTAATACATCTATATAAAAGAAACGTACACATAATATGTTTAATATATAGCCCACGCTTACTCAAATCCCTCTAAGATGTTTTAAAACACTCCTAATCAGAAGCTTATCTTTCTCCCTCTCCTACACAGACAGCATCTAAAAGTCTAATATTAGATATGTGAGCAGCTCTGCATATGCCTTGTCTCTCCAAATGTACCTTACCTATGACTGCACCCTGGACCCCGTCTACGAGAGAATCCAAATTACAGAGAGCTGGCAAGAAGTTGGCAGACACTCTGAATCGCAGTGGTGTGTTTCTGACCACAGCCATCAGTGTGCAGGTACATCACAAGAGCATTTTAAAGTCAAGTCAACATTTGAATATAACTGAGAGGCAAGCTTAGGAATCCTTCAGGAGTTTCTAGAACTAACATGGTACTGTAGCATGAAAGACTCTAAGCTCACCATGCTGCAATGGTCCATATATACAAATGTCATAAATTCTTCATAGTTTCATATGAATTTTAGATGTTTTAATCTAAAACAAAAGCTTTAATGCAATAACCAAAAAGGTCAACTCCAACAGCTCAGGTGGAGAAAGTGGCTGACTAAAACATGGTCAGGACTGCTAATGCTTATGGTAGCTTTGTCATCACGAAGCTACAATGAAGACAGATAAAGTCAGGGGAGACTCTTTAAACAAGAAATATTCCACACATAGCAGAAAGATGCAGTATCTTAGTAGACTCTAATTACTTTTTTTTAAAAAATACCCTCAATTCTTACACATATACAGTTCTTTAAACCTAAACTGTGATTGCCAGATTCAGTAGTAGAGGTAATATCTTTTCACTTGTATATGTCATTTTTCATACTTCTCTCAAGGCTTAGCTTCCCCATCCCCTCCCCTGCATTAAAACAAAGGAGGGAGTTGCAGTCTTTAAATGAGCTTTTACTTGCAATTGGATTAATCAGGAGGAGGAAAACTGAATGTGGCTTTAAAGACTAACTTTTGAGTCATATCTCCACTTCTCTTTCTGACAGAACTTAATCTCTAAAAATGTATTATTGGAAAAATACCACGAAGACTTCTCGGAAAAATGAAATCTCCCAAAGAAGTTGTGTAACCTCATCACTAAAAAAGATCGTAGTGGGGTCCTTCAATGAATACGTAAAGATTTTGTCATTTTGAGAGATGTTGTAATCTGCATCTTCTGACATTTTCAAGACTTGGCCACATAAAGCCCTAGCAACCTGATCTGCTATGATTTGATCAGATGTTGGCGATAGCCTTCTTTTCAGTGAGAGGTTAGAGAGGACAGCAAGCTGCTCCCTTCTGAAAAACATGGCTACAAACTTCTAAGCTATGCAGGGACATAGAAGGAAACAACTTTTCTTTTGATACTCAACTATAAATGAACTCTGAAGCAGACACAAAGTGTCATATCCTTAGTACCTGCTGATAAGACCTCCAGCCCCAAGTCCTATAAGCCCTCAGAGAGAACAAACATCCCTCTAGGACCACATCTAATTCCCTGCCAGGGTAATAGATTAGGCGCTGCATCTTCATCTATCTTCTCTGCTTCCTACTTGGAGATACATAGGCTAAGTGTTTCTTGAGGATGCATACGGTAAATCTGAAGAAGGCTATACCTACCCAAGCCATCTTGGTTCAATTGTCTGGATATCGCTTAAAGTCTTTGTTATCTCCC
>NW_010310091.1:26808-29707 GCF_000700745.2 Antrostomus carolinensis | reverse complement strand
AGGAACTCTCTCTCTTTCTCCACCCTCACCCCAATCTTTTGTTCCCATTCCTTGTTATGCTAAAAACTAGCTCAGAGTGACCCATAGTAGGGAACTTGCTCTTTCTTCATCAAGTCAGAAATTATATTTCTTTGTCCCCCACCCCAGTTCCTTCTCTGACTTTCTGTACCATGGTTCCTTTGGCTCTACAACTGGGGTTGCAATGGCCTCACCGCGCTCTCGTGCTCTGGTGCTTCTCCATCTGCTGAGATGCTTTCACCAGTCATACTTTAGGTAGTCTTTGAACCTTGCTCAGCTACTAATAAGTTCAGAAGGTTTCCTACTGTCCACAATGTGCACTTGGGTTGGCCTGCTTACTTCCTCAAGTGCTAAAAAATCTGCTCCCCTCAGAGAAGGGTTCATCTCCAATTCCTTTGTAAATTGATTTCTGAGATGTCTTGGTTATTGTTGCTCTCCTTTACTACACATGTGCACTTCATAAAATATTCTCCAATGAAATTACAAAAGAGGAAGTAGCTGCTCTGAAAAAAAATCTCAAGTTCCCTCAAGTTATGGGACTGCCTTCATTTCCTCTGAATGCCATATCCCAAGTTTTACAAGAGTAAGTCTCACAAGACTTGATTACTTTAGTGGAAACAATTGTTTTATATGAGAAAACACTTCAACTCAGTAAGTCCAGATTTTTATATTGGGTAAAGATACTGAGATGCTTCACAGCGTGGGACAACGTTCCACAGACAAAATCCATTTCCTTCTTAAGCCCAGTAGATACTGGATGGCCAAAGGATACTTCAGCACAAACAGCATAAAATAAATCTGACTCTGAAAATCACTTATCATTTTGCTAGTCAAACACATTTCCTGTTTGACTTCAGGTTCTGAATTCTGCAGATGAGTCTCACACATCCATTACTGTTTTTGCAGAATCTTTGTGGGGTCCTATGCACAGAACCAAGGAAATTATTTCTTTCTGCAATTTTATCCTTGCTTGGGAAGATGGTGATCTCCATATTCAAAGCAACTGCTTGGGGTGCAAGTAATCTGGGTTCTGTCCGTGGCTCTATTCCAGCTTTCCTACAACTGGCTTAAGCAAGTTAATGCCTCAGTTTCTCTCTCTGTTAAGTGGGATTCAGAACATTTTCTAAGAACAGTAAATGTTGAGATTTTAATTCATTAGAGAGCATAAGGAATAATATTCCAGAGACTATGGCACAAAATCTATAAATAAATAAGCCTGCTGCTGGCTGATATCCAATAATCTGGCCACCTCCAGATGAGAGAGGCTGCCCTGCCCACATGCTTCTTACTTTATATGACCTTTCCAATGCTTTTGGTAGGCCTGAAACAGCAGTCCTTCCTCATGCACAGCTCCCACTGAAGTATGCATATTTCAGGGTCCTGTTCTGGTGCTGTCCTGGCCACCTGCCTGCAGCTGCCCTTGACTGGAGGCTCATCCTGCACCATCCATATGTTCTCCCCTTGCAGTCCACTCACTAGGCTTCCAGGCACTGTCCTCTCATGCTTACTGATATTGCCAGGAGTTTTAGCAGAGATGTCCTGCGTACCCACATGTTGATAGCTTTGCCATATTCTGGCTGCCTGAAGTTGCCCTGTACACCTGCTCTAAATGCATTCTCCATATGGACTATGTTGCTCCATTTCATGCTGCAATTTTTTTTTAATGCTTCCAGGAGAAAGATGTTAAAATAATCATCATAAGAGAGATACTTGCTCCTTACCCAGCTCTGAAATCCTAATGGTGGAAAAATCCAGCCTCTTTGCTCTAAAAGCAATATTGCACTCAAAAAAAAAAAAAAAAAAAAAAAAAAAGGATCTGGATATCAGTGTTACAGGAAAATATCCACGTTTTTTAAGTTCAAAAGATTAGACTGAGATTTTTAAGGTGTCAGACAAGAGAACTGGGAATATAATTGGGGAAAATATATAAACCTGAATTAAATAAACTTCACCTACTTAGCACGGTGAGCATAAACATATGCAATATTCAGCATTTGTAACTTTTTTCTTAAATTGCCTTGCTTTATAGCATGCTACCAGTCATAACACTCAATAAAACCAAGCAGTGTAAGTTACAAATGCATTAATCACCAATAGCACATAGCAGGAAATCAAATTAAATAAAAATGAATGATGGCGATAATTCACCATCAACATGCATTCTACTCCCCGTGTTAATGCAGCATCATGTGGTGCAAATATAAATCCGTATGGCGGGTGTTTTTTTGAAGACTGAAGGAGGGGTACATGATGCAAGTGGCAGAATGACGTGCACATACAAAAAATATTGCTCCGTACACCAATAAATTATATGACAGCAAACCAACCGTGTAAACACTAATTATACTTTCCTTTTTACTAATTGTCTGTGGTCTCTTTTAAGTCCTTTACAACTTGTGCTACAATTTTAAGAGTTTTTGTTGATGTTAAAAATAACCAACATGCCCTCCCTGCCTTCAATTCAAGACCTTTTCTGTTTGTACCATTCAGCCTGTGCTCTGCTGGAAGGTTATTATAATCTTGGCATTCATCTGTTGCATTTCTTTCAGAGAAACCACATAAGCAAAATCTGTTGGCAGGAATATTGTTAGTTTAGCATTCAGTAACTTCTAATATACAAGGAACATGATGCTAAAATTAAGACACTCTATATGCTGTATTTTTCAATTATTCAATTCTAATAGCAACAGAAAATGATAATATAAATCATAGCAACAATCAGCAGTGTATTCTGTGTGTGAATTAGACTATAAGACATCTAAATCTATGGAAAAAAAGAGGAAATTTAGGAAGACGGCATAGAACAATATAAGACAACCCTTTACTTTAGCACCTTAGAGGTTATATTCCTGCACTCACGCATCAAAAATCACTGCTAGCC
>NW_010310091.1:16378-26762 GCF_000700745.2 Antrostomus carolinensis | reverse complement strand
CACTTACCTTCTGAGGGCCGAGGGGTCCCGCAAGGCGTGGAAGGGGTCTTCAGCTCTTCCTGGGACTCTATGGATGCTGGGCTGACACACTTGGGTACAGGTGAGGATGGGGCTGAAGGAGATCTCAGGTTCAAGGACAGCTCACTTCTGCCTCGGCTTACACTCCGACTCTTCAGCTCCTTCTCATACTCCTCCGCTGCCAACCTCTCCAAGTATTTGTATCTGAAAGTTAAATTCCAGAGGGTTTCCGTAAAGAAAAAGAAGTCTGTGGCTGATGCTTGTTTATGGATGAAACACCTGCAGAGAATGAGCTGACTTCCTGACACGAGGGGTACCGTGCTAAACTGCCTGCCTGGTCAATCTGACAAAAAATGCACAACAAAGCAAAGACTATTGCCCTGAAAAAAATTAAACTGCTCATGACAAAACAAAAGCAAAAACCAGCAGAGTTAAAGAGTCCTTAGATATAGTATTGTGTCTGCATAGTCCTTCTCTTTTTGGAAGCATTTGTCTGTCCTCCTTTTCACCCTCCTCCTCCTCCTCCTCCCAGCCCTCCCTCTCCTAAAACTAAAACAGGAGGGGAAAAAAAAGCAAAAGGGAAAAAAAAAAAAACAAGCCCAAAAACCTCCAAAGCCAGAGCCCCTTAATACTGATGCAAACAGCCAAAGTCTGAGACTTGCTGCAAGGAGAGGAAACTGGTTTAGTGCAGCAGACAAAAACAGATCTCCCTGAAAACAATACCAATAATAAATACCAATAGTTTGGATTGACTATCTAAAGTCTCTGAACCTGCTTCTACTTGCTCTGAGACCAGTGCACTGGAATTAACTTTGTTCTCTCCAGAGTCTACAATGGAAAGTTTTCTTTTTTTTATTCTAAAAAATTTCTCTGCCGGACTCAGACATCCAATAGCTTGGACCTGACGTCACATGTAGTTTATTCATCAAAGTCACTTTAAAAGAACAAAGATACATCTGTTTTGCATTTTAGGCAGGCAGAACTCACTAACTGTTTATTAAGACCAGCTACCAATCATATTCTTCATAGTGTGCTTTATACATTTCAACCAAAATAACTTTGAAATATGTGCCTCTTCCAGATGTCTGCTAATTTTATCCACCATTATTTGCTAAGGAATAAATTCATGAATACAGCTGGATTGAGCTTTAGACTGTTTGTCTTACCCACAAGTGAACTGTTAAACAGGCTAATCGAGACTACTGCTTATGTCCCTGAAACAATGTGGTCATCCTCCTATAACCCACTGTTGTAAACACTTCGTAACAGGGAACACCTCTCCTCCCCCTTCTGCCTCACTGACAGCCCAAATTAGTGTACGAGGGTGCATAAAAAGCAGGCAGGGTAAAGTCATCAGCCATATGTGGTAACATACGTGGTAACATGCTTAGTACATATGGTAGCCACACACATGCACATTTGCAAACATCCATATAAAGCATAGAAAAGTGTCTTTGAAGAACAGTCCTTGTGTTTTCAGAGGCAATTTGCTTTATTGCAAACAGCAATAATGAAGAACAAACTCATTTTTTTTTTATTCCTCCAGAGGTATGCACAAGCTTTGAACAAATTCTGCGAGAAAAAGAACCCCTACAGACTCTGGATGAAAATATAACAAGCACATACTTGTATGGTTATAAAATAGGAACTGTTTACAGTTCTAACATGAAGCCAGTTCCTGAGAATGATTTTTGCCTTTTCAACAGAGGAGAAAGCCTTTTGCTGGCATTAGCATAATGTTTTGTTACAGTTCATGAAGCCAGTCTTTCTTTTGACGTTGGTCACTTACATATTGCGCCTCCCGCCTCCTCACAAGTAGAGCAGATGGGACTTCAGACTCATAAAGAGCCATTCAAATCGATCACTTAGCTCAAGCAGGTACAGACCAGCTGGCTGCCACCAAGGAGGGCTTTGCAGTTTGCCAACAGACTACAACAAAGATCTGGATGGATCCTTCTCTAATGAAAGCAGGTACAGACCAGCTGGCTGCCACCAAGGAGGGCTTTGCAGTTTGCCAACAGATCTGGATGGATCCTTCTCTAATGGGGGGCGGGAGGGGGAACTACAATGTTTCATTGTCCTCAGCTCTTTTTTAGCTGCTTTAACATTTTAGCTTCTGTAGCTAAAATGTTAAAGCAGCTCTGCGCTGCAGAGCCAACTAGCAAAGCAGAGGAATATCGTCAAGATGTGCCTCCTCAAAATACACCTGCTTATTATACTGAAAGAAAAAAGGGAAACAGAACAGCAGCTCTCATGGTAGCACATCAGCATAACTAGTTATTGAATGGGAAGTCTAATAAGTAGATATAGCAATTTAACTGAGAAATAAAAATCACTCAAGAATCAGGTATTAACACTTCATACTTGATAGATGACATTTATTTAGGTTATTTTTTGTTTCTGCCCAGTGTATTAACAATGAATGAATGGCAGCATCAAATACACAAGGTCTCATGAAAGAGTTGAAAGGAAGAGCTACCATCCCTCTGCTGCAATTAGTTCCTCCACTTCAGGATTGACACATTGCCTCTGTGTACTGCCATGTTCCTTTAAATCATGGAAACCTGCAGGCATTATGATGCCTATACCAACTGTTCCCTATAGACAAAAACCCAAAAATCTGTGGGCTATACATTTGGTATACCTCATGAACACAACATTTCACTTATCATCTTTGAGTAGATGCAAATATCATTGTGAGTTCACTAGGTCTCTGAGTGATGCCCTGATGGTGACTTAAAATGTTTATGTACAAAGTCACAGGGTGGAGAGCACCTGAGTTGTAAATCACACTAGTGAGGGCTTGGGAGCTCACCTTTCTTGGCTTTATTTTTAAATTACCACTGGAAAATACCCATCCAAACAAAGTAACAAAGGCCTTGAATCACTGAACAGCAAGATCACGTGAAATGAATGGTGCTCAGTTACACTTAGAGCTCTTGAAGCTGCAGGGATCTTTCTCCCTCATACCCAGGCCACTCCAGAGCCACTGGAAAAGTGGGTGTCTGTATTCTGGAGCTCCAGAATGACACAATAGTACACAGAATGCTCCAAAAGTTGACAGAATTTAGACAAACGTGCTTTTAACAGAGCCTTTCCTACGTGCTGAATATTATCTCATTCTACTTTTCCAAACTGATATGGGGTAAATGTACAACCCAGATTTTAACTAGGATTTTAGCACCTTGGTTATAGCATATTCTTACAGTCCATGCATTCTTTTAAAACAAATCAACATGCAACTTGCTACAGGAAATAAAATGTCATTTATGCCAAGGTGGTTCTAAAAAAAAAAAAAGTTACAGAAGGCCAATGTAACGGACTACTGGTGCATGACCTCACTTGCAGAAGATTTCTCCAATATTTATGCGCTCTCAAAGCAAACGTGTCTTTCCTCTTTATGAGGAAGACCTTATAGTTTAACATCTGTTCCTGCTCCAGCAGGGGGATTGGACTAGATGATCTTTCAAGGTCCTTTCCAATCCCCAACTTTCTGTGATTCTGTGATCTCAGTTCAAAAGAGCTCTAAGGATAAAGGCACATTCCTAATGACCAGTGAAATTGTCTCAGCTAGCAGTGATGCCCTGCTACTGAACACTTCCCCAAAACCACTCCAGTTTACTTGGCACATTCCCTTACAACTTGAAAGTGCTGGAGACCTCACTTCTAATTTGTTT
Organism: Antrostomus carolinensis; assembly: GCF_000700745.2. Lineage (NCBI taxonomy): Eukaryota > Metazoa > Chordata > Aves > Caprimulgiformes > Caprimulgidae > Antrostomus > Antrostomus carolinensis. The sequence continues at coordinate 23,067 of NW_010310091.1, read as the reverse complement.
CAAATCTTGCTGACTAGCACAGTTGCTGTAAAAGGTTTCATTCAGCTAAGATCGGTGTATGATGCTTAAGTGCTCAGATGCATTTCATTTCAGAAAATTCTTTATACTATTTGTAACTGTTTTGGCTGAAAGGACAAAGGAAAGCCCATCCACTTTTTCTTACTCTTAGAGATGTCAAAATAATTTTTTAATATTAGCTATTTCAGCCACAATAGATCAGACTTTAGTTTGCAGAAATAAACTGCCTCCTGTATAATGGTTTTGTGAAGGGGAAAAAAAAAAAATCCCAAACCAAAAAGCAGCAACACAATGATTTCTGAGATGGCTGCTCTCATACTTTGATAATGTAATTCCAATTTTTGACTATCCAAAAGTATCTCCAGAAAGTAACCTCTAGAGGACCATAAAAGCAGAAATGAAGCAATCTGGATGATTTTTCATCTACTATTTGTTCAGTATTGTGCATATTTTCCAGGTTAAAAAAAAGAGCTCCCTCCAGGGTGTAATTACTAGTAAGGTAGAGATGAAGCTACTGAAAAGTCTTTAGTTGAATATTCCTTTAAAAATGTGCTTTCATAAGCACATAACTCCCAGCCTAGCCCAGAGTTGCTAAACTATTTAATAGATCTTTTTTTCTTTTTAAAAAGGCTCCACCCCCTTTAGATACACTATTTAAATATAACTAAACAATGCCTCAATGATAAACACTGCTAAGCTTCGTAATTTACTCGCTGATGTTTAGAGAGACTGGCATAGAAAACTTGGCCCTGAAAGATTAAAAACATGCTGGGGGGGGCGGGTCAGAACCATTTCAATCAGCCTGTGACTGCAGTTTTGTAATGCTTGTGACCCCAGCTTCCTTTATCCTCAGTTGCCTTTTCTGAGCTTCCAGAAAGCTTGGGACCCACAGGGTGAGACAGGCAGGCTTATTTAATTTATAACTATACTAAATTTGGGCAAATTTCTGAGGCAAATGGAGTAAGCTTATTTCCCACACAAATAGATAAAAGATGATCAATCACTTCTTATGCATTCCAGTCCTGGTACTTTTCATATATTGCTGTACTTCCAGCTGGACTTCATTCTCCTCTTTAATGAAACAACCACTTTCTTGTAGAAGTCTTTTGGAATAAGTGTTCTGTGCATGCAGAGTTAAAAATGTAAATACACAACAGCTCCACAGTAAAGAATATTGGAAGTGCAAACAACAAAAGGGAAGGATGGATGTATTATATACAAACCTCTCTTCTCTTGCTTGTCTTAGTTCTTCTCTTTTGTCTAAATAATCACGGCTAAAAAGAAAATTGCAGTAAATTGCACAGGAAACCAGAAGAATAAGGTAAGTATAAGAAGTATAAGTACAGGAGAAGAAACCAGGAGCAGTACAAACAAGCTGATCAGAGACAACAAAGGCTGTTATCAACAAAAATTATTAGCTTGTTTTTTGAAAAAAAGGCTGAAAACTGTGCATGTATGCTTTTCCATGCATACACCACAGATATGTGTACACCAACTATGTAGTTCGGCAAGTCATTACAAGTAATTATTAAAAAATCCAAAAAGTGAAGACCTTGAAGTACATTTTGAAACCTGGAAGCTGAAATGAAATACAATGAACTGGGCTCATCCATAATGAGCAGGCACATTAGTGGCTATTAAACCATTCCTCATTTGCTCCATCTAGAATGCCCCGAAGCAGTGGCTGTGGCAGCTGGCAGGCTAGACCAAGGCAGGGAGCATACTGTATCAGCCCTCTTTCCTCAGTGTGTTCTAGTTGCCACGGTTGGAAACGGGACAACAGACTGGCATTACCGAGTAGGACAGTTCTTTGGTCTTACAAGGTGCCTGTAGGATCATCGGACAGGAAACAACGTTCCACTTCTTTATTTTTCAACCTGAGTTTTACATACAAACCTTCCTCTATCTCAGCTGCCACTCCCACAGCTCCTCAAGTAACTCATATGTTTAGGTTTTGCCAAGTCAACTTTGCTGGATGCCTGAGCACTGTGGTTTCAAGCAGGTCTGTCACATCCACAAACGTGGATGCAAATTTAACTCGGAGTGCAGCAGAACCCAGTGAACGTCCAGTCTGCCTCAATATCACAGCAAGGTAGTTCCTTACACTATATTTTTAATATTTCTTTGAATCTGGTGGGCAAAGCTGATGAGACTTTCACCTTATTTGTTAGACTCTTCCACAGCATAACCTGTGAGTAGCCAGAAAGATTTTCAGAACTACACCATTTATGAATAAAAGACTATTTTTCTCTTTATATTCTGTCATCAAATGAATGACTTGCCATCTACTACATCAACAGCTATCAAACACCTGCTTGCAAGTGCTCTTCAAAAGTCCATTAATAGAGAACACACATTACTGTTTCAGGCTATCTCCATATCCTTTGAATCCCTGAACTGGCTATAATTTTATCATATTTTTAGAGTATTCTTTGGAATTACAACAGCTACGGGAATAATTCCCAGGTGGGGTGGGGGGGAAGAATTTTTCAGCAGGCAAATTTTAACATTAGTCTTTCCCCTCTGACAACTTTCACTCTTCCCTACAGCTGAAGAATAACCCTTGTATTTTAGGATATATTGTTCTATATATGCAATGAATACAATAGTGCTCTGAGAAAAGTATCTATTATGTAAACTATCCCTTTGCTAGCAATAGCTTATGAAGCTTTTTAACACCTCTCCTAAAACCAAGCTCTTTCAAAACTGGTGATGCTCTCCTTCAAATTATCCTCAATTTGTCAATAATAGTGCCAGAACCTAGTGCAACGTTCTCGAGGCTGAGTTGGAAAGAATGAGATAACAAATGAGTCATGATAGTAAATCCAGTATTGCTCACAAGTTTAAAGGCTGTGAATTGCAAGTGCTATTTTTAATCAAAAATACATCTTCAGAGACTGGGTTTCTAGCCAGACTGATGATACGATAATGTAATCCCAAGAACTCTTATGAAACTGTTCATGACTGCTTGCTGTGGCTTTGTTCTCCTCCTGCCAGACTGTTTAATCAGCTGTGGGATGCTGTCTGTCTGCAAAGTTTGGTGGCTTTGGAGACCCTCTACTCAAACACATTATAACTTTTGGGTGACCAGGGAACTCAAATCTAGAAGATTAAAACCTTGGACATGGAAAAATTGTTGTCTTAAATGTGCAACACAATCATGATGTTTAGTTAAACAGTTTCTGACTCTGAAGTAATGGGATGAAGATGTATATTTTTAAAAAATTGTTTTTTCTGACTTTAAGGAAGCTCTTTTAGTGACAGAACAAGTGCTGCAGCCAACCTCTAGTGAAATGCGCAGATCTGTTATTCAAACAGGTCAAGCTGCCAAATGTCCTGGTGGCTTTTTTGGTCTGGGAGTTTCCTTTCTGAAAGATCATGTTGGCTGTCCACGGCAGCCTGCTGCAGCCTGATGATAGCACTTAGAGGGAGAGTTTTTGGAAGAGGCTTGAACACTGAGACCCGATTGTTTGTGTTTCAGAACTTGGGCAGCTGTTGGTTGCCAAAGATCCTATTATGGTGCTGTTCCACCTTCCCTCCGCCTCTCATTTTCTTCTAAACTAGCTATCTTCTGGAGCCAGGAGAGTTTCTCCTTCAACCAACCAACCAACCACTAGTAAATTATTCCTCTTTTCAAATTCACTATGACACAGACCATTTCCACCTCTTACTAAAGAGATGATTACAGTGAAAACAATCCTGCATACTAATAAACAAGCTCACATGAAATCCAGTGCCATCTTTTCCATAAATGCCAACTCTAAGGCTACAAAACATTTATCCTACCATTTTTTAGATTACTACATTATGTCTTCTAACTACTAAAAATAAGTTTAATTTTCACTCCTGTTTATGAGGAAACAAATTGGTTTCTTAGTGCACTCCCTTCAGACAGCAAGGCAAACCACTTCAGGTATAGGCTCCTTGTCTATCCTAAGCCCTCTAGAGTCTTGGCTAGTGTCTGTGCTGGGATTTCCAGGCACGGATTTAACAGGAGGAGAGGGCTTGTCTCTTACTATCCTCAGGTAGCACACCCTAGGATCCCACAGCACACAACATGTTCTCAGATGCAAAAATGGAGAGTCCTATATTCAGCTGGTGCCTTTGTCTGGCCATGGTTTGAGCAATAATTTTGACAATTTATTTCTGTCAGTTGCTGTTTCCAGGGGGAAGAGACACATGTTCAGAAAAGCAGGAAAAAGTAGTTTAAAAACACTACCACGCATTCCAAGACAGCAAATCACTTATACTTTGCAGAACATAAAAGTAAAAAGATGTCTCAGTGCAGTCCCTTCCTCCCTTCTTGATACCTTCCCCACTTCTCGATACCTTCCTCCCACTGTTTCATCTTCAAACCCTATGCCTCATTGAGATTATAGCTTGAGGAGTATATTAGCTAAAAACCTGGCCTCTTCATGTATTCAGTCAGTATAATTGGCAAATATATAGCTGTCTGTAAAAAAATTGATGGTTTATTAAATGCCAAAATTAATCATGATGTGTTTAATATATCAGTTCTTAAAATACTTAGATCAAGAAAGGTATCTAAAGAGACACTCAAACTATTCATCAATTAAGTTATTTTTCAGTTGAATGTCTCAATGATTTACAAATTCATCACATATTAAAGCAACAGACTGAGAGTCCTACTTGAATTTGTTTCTTTCTTCACGTTCTATCCTTTGCAACCTTTCTTCTCTCTCCTGACGTCGTCTTTCTCTTTCTGCTGCCAAGGACTCCTGGTGCTGCCGAAAAGATGATGTAAGGAGACCACCCAAAGCTGGCCTGCAGAGAAAGGAAGATCAGATTTCTCAGTGTCACTTTTATTGATTATACTGGCAAAAAATGAGTAGCAATCATTCAGCAAGTAACATAATCCCAACCAACAGAATGACATGGCAATATTTATGTATGGATGCTTCAAAGCACTGGCTGAGCATCCTCTTGCTAAATTGATTTTAGAGACTGTGATGAGCTTAAGAATGATAGATAAGGTAGGATTCTTAAATTCCCAAATTTCTGATGCACAAATAAAGTATGTGTAAGAATTCTTCAGTCTATTTCAAATGCAATAGTGTCTAAATAATTTATTTTTACTGTATAATCCTGTTAACTGAAAAGATGAATCCTGTAATGGATTTTTGAAATTTTTAAGGGGAAAAAAAAAAAAAATCTGAAATATTTTTCCAGCACTTTCCAAATATGTTATGCCATGATGTTAAAAACAGACATGTCACAAACACCTGAGAATCCTGAATACAGAAAAACAAAAATAAAAGATGACGTTAAAACTGCCCTTCGGAATTTGAATGCTCTCTTAAATAGGGGCATATTTTTCCTTTATACATTAACAAATTCTGTTATCATTATTTCTGTGCTGAAAGAGTAAAATGAAGCATGTACAGGAACATATCAGTAAAGTACAGAGGGATAACACAGCTAGTTATAATAATCATAAAGTGGCATCAAAATTGCTACCAAAAAATCAGAGGAAATGCCTCTGGAGGAGAACAGATTACCCATTTTTCCTCTTCTTGCCCAGGGCAGGATTTAGCCTTCTCAAAGCAGTTTTGATAACTGTTTGTCTGAACTGCCTTAAAAATCCTGAATGATGGATGTACCACACCCACTCACCCCTGCCAGCAAGAAAGGCTTCACTGCTGTCCAGCCTAAATTTCTTTTTTTGCCATTTAGACTCATTGATTCTTGTTCTGTCCACAGTGAACAAAAAGAACAGTTCACTACCACCTGCTTTATGGCTAAGCAAAAATTAGTCCAAAAGGGGACTTTCTCTGCAGTCCTCTGACCATAACTATGAGCTGGATGCTCCACAGTAGGTTACGGTAATGAAGAAGGTTTAGTGGCCCCCACCAATAACGCATACCAACTTCTCGGTGTTCTTCAGGAGGCTGTTAAGATGCATGAGGTAAGGTGAGTAAATGCCTAGCCAAAAAAGTGGGATTTTTTTGGTCAGAAATTGCAGCCTCAACAGTAAAGACTCCTCTACTATGTAAATGATTTTTTTCTTTGAGATGAAACAGCTTCAAATAGCAAATACACTTTAAAACAGCTGCATTTATATCCACTTATAGTTTGGTCTTGACAGAGATTTTTAAATTTTTTTACTGCAAGTACTACTTTGGCTAGGAGAGTGGTTCCTCTCACACATCTTTCCTTCAGCATGGTGGTATTGGTATCACCAGCTTCTCACACAGCAACGGAGTGACCTCAGAGTAAACCTGCCTTTCCTTCTCTCAGAAAGGAAAAATCTGTATCATACAGGGTAGCTTTATACTGATGTAAATATATCCACACTGAATTAGACTGATAAAACAAAAAAGACATAACTCACGTAAAGCAGTTTCTGTGCATTGTCATAACAAGGTCTGCAATGAAAGGATTAATGAGAAAAATAGATGCTGCCTTTTCTGAAAAGAAAGTAAACCCTGTCTAAAGCAATGTTCTCAAACCAGTGACGCAAACCTGAATAAATTTTCATTACTTTTTAAGAACTCAGACTCTTTCCGTTATTTATTTACCTGCCTACAGCTGCACAATGTAGATTTTTACTGTAACAGTATCAGTTCACCAGCACAAATAGGTGCAGAAGAAGACAAAAACATTAATGCAAACCTATTGTTCCCAGGTGTCTATGTCTGTGCGAGCAGGAA
>NW_010310091.1:0-16363 GCF_000700745.2 Antrostomus carolinensis | reverse complement strand
ATAGCCATTTCAGCCCCACTGGCAGCAGAGCAGTATGAATATAATTTCAATAAATTGAATTTCAATATGTCATATCCCACCCGCATAAACATTACATAAGATGGTATAAAACCCGATATTCTGTAAGCCTCCCTGCTGGCACTCCTCCAGAGCTACAGTATCAATGCTGGATCACACTCAAAACCATAAAAATCTATAATATGCCTCAGCACTAAGAAAAGGGGAAAGTACATGTGGTGAATTTTCATTTAAACGTATTTTAAATTAATTTTAACCTATGATCTTTTACTGCATGTTGCAAGAGAAAGCTCTCAGCAGAAACAGTGGCACTACTGTGTAAAGATTCAAGAGCTAGAGCTCCATCCATCCCTGTGGTAGCATGAAAAACCATGGCAATAAGGTTGGACATATCATCAGAAATTGCTCTAGGAAGGGGAAAACAGGACAGGGCCTCCACATGAAAACATCTAGAAATAAACTGGAAGAGATGCAAAAAAAGGGTCCCTATCAAGTCTGTGCTTGTATCTGCTCTGCGCATTTTAGATTGCTATCCCACCCCATCCAGCTGCCCTGAAGCATGCAAACTCCATTTGGAGTCAAAGAAAGTTATTGCTCAATAAAACTTGAAGGGAAATTAAGGGGAAGGATGGGGTAATGCTGAGAGACCAAAAGAGTGATTGTAGGACCGCACAGCATCTAGCAGGTTGGAAACCTTCAGCTCTCACTAAGTTCTTTGAGGCTCCACAGTAAATATACATTCTTATCCAAAGGATTAAAGGGGAATCAGATAGAGATGTGCAGCTCAGTCCTGCAGATGAGATTCTAATCTGATCCCGGTAGCAAAATGTCTCCACATGCCAAAACACCTTGTTTGGAGGTTTGATTTTCCACAGTTTGGCTAGTGTTGCTTGCTTGGCTAAAATTTGCAGAAGTAGGAACAGCAGCCTCACAATCTAAATAAAAGATCCACAGCCACATAGCCAGGAAAAAAAGCCAATGTCTAAGAAACTGAAAATGAATATCCATGTGCCATATTAGTTTGCCACCTCCTGGAAACTAATCAAATAAATAATAACTGCCCAAAACTTGGTATTTCCCACTGGTTATTTTATGAGTCATACTTCAGCTGAGTTACAAGCTACAGTATAGCATGTACACATATACCTGATTCCATTCATTTGCCCCAAACGTGGTCAGTTCTGGACTGCCGTATTGCATACAACAGCTTATTGCATGAAATGCTCAAAACTAACAGTCAAAGCTGCGAGAAGGTTCTGTTGAAACAGGTTATCATTAAACAGACTGGAATATGGCCAGCTCACTCTGTGTGTCACTGACTTGTTACAACACAAATAGTCAGGTTTTGGGTTTTCAGTTACATTTAGAAAAGAACAGGCAAAGAAATAGCACTGATATTGCTGAGTTAGTGCTTGCTTAGTGGTTAGATTCTGCACTGTCCAGCCCAACTGACCAGACACATCTCCTCTCTGTGAAGCCCACTCCTCATACCAAATGCTGAGACCATTTGCCTTACGAAGCCTCAAACTCACAGCTTCACTGTGGCTATCAAACACTGTAGCTCAACTGGTGTTTATTTGGGTGCATCAATCCTCTTTTAAATGTGAACTGCAACTGTAAATGAACAGATTTTAGTATCTAGTAAACTCTCTCCTTAATTTGCTACACTTGCAGAAACTAAACTTGGAGGAAACAGGTGTTACTTTTGGGCCGTACAAACCTGTACAACAGCCAGAGGGAAAGCAAGTGGTAAGAGGTATTCCTCAAATACTCTATAATGTGAAAAGGGATTTGTCTATGTTTCGTTTGTCTGTAAAATCTGTTTTTTTGTCTCTGTATCCCCTTGGCAATAATTCTTAAAGTAAATGTTCCCTTTTACTGAACTCATACTTCAATTGCAAATGGCAGCAGAAAGGCTTGGGCTGAGTCTTCAGATAGTTTTGGTGCTTTGATGCTGTTTAAAGGGTGACAATACCTTCAGGCATCAAGAATATTTAAGTCTTGCTGTCATAGGCTACATTTTAAAAATGTGTAAGCAAGGAAAAGGCTGAAAAAAAAATCTGGCATTGAATCAAAGGTTGTAAGAGATTTTAACAAAAACGAACATGTGAATACTCAATGAAAGCATAATAGAATGATCACTCACAAAACAGGGTTATAGCTAATATATGCCAGAATTTTAATGTTGGTGTCATATATTACCAACTGGTAATATCAACCATTTGTTCAGTTCTACAAATATATTCCAGAAGGATGCTTACTTTGACTACTATTTTTAGTCTTGTAGAGAACACAAGGCTGTTAAGAATGGATTATTAATACAAAAATATTAAGAAAAGCTTTCTTCTGCCTGCTGTTAAAACCAGCAAAAGCTATGTTATTGCACTCTCATTCCAGAAAGAAAACACACAGCAAGAATATGTCTAAGTCTGGGGATTTGTGAATATAGCTCCACACCATGGCATTAGGACCTGGGGACAAAAAGGTCATTAGTTACTTACCTTGTTGGAAAAAGATAGGAAAGAGTAAAGAACAGGGGGAAAAAACAGAAGGAAAAAGACAGCAACAAAAATATACACAGGACAGAGGACACAAAGCCAAAACACTGATTGCTGGCTAAAACTCTTCTGCATAAGAATTAAGCTAACCTGACCTAATGTATTTAACACAACAGTTAATTAGTAATCATTACTAAAAACACAAGCTCAGGGAGACACAAGGTATCTCACACTTTTTGGCAAGTATTCTGCAGTTTTCTGACAATACTCCATCACAGACTGTATGTTGTGAAAGGTAATATGTGGCCTGAATTACTCTAATCTTGTTGAAAATTTAAGAAAATATTTCTGTCTTACTTTAATCCACTTTTTTACAACAAAATTAAAATTATCAACTTCAAATGTTCTTCATTCACATTAACTCTGAAATAAACTTCTTTTGTGGCTGTATTTTCCTTCATTAGGTGAATTTTTAAAATGGAAATGGATATCTATAAAAAGAATACAAAATAAAAACATATATTTTTAGGAGCTAAAAAACCCCAAAACAGATGACTTATGAGAAGAAATCCCTTTAGGTCATAAGATTAATATTCAGGATTTTCTTTAATATAATAAGGGTCAGAATCATTAATAACCTTAATAAGGAAGCACTAATTACCCATTTTTCCAAAGTGCTCCTGCTCCAGCAGTCATGGGAATGCTACAGAGAGGGAACAAGAGTCAGCAGCTCCTACTCAAGCCTTAAGTGACTCTAAATGTCTCTTGGCTTTAACAAAATAAATCCGCTTTCCAGCTTAGAAAGAGACAAAAGAGAAGGCAAAGCTGCCAAGAGCCATATTGCTTTTCACAGTTAAAGAAACTCTCTGTGTGTTATGTCTCCCTACATGACAGGGCAAATTCAAAAGCATGTTGATACAAGATTTTGCAAACAGACTAAACATTACTTGAGGAATCTTTACAAAACTTCTCTCAAAAATAAACACAAAATTGAGAGATAAAACTACTGACTAATGCTTCCTTTGAGAAAGAAACTTGAGAATGACCACGAGAAGAAGTGATTAACGTTAGACTTTTAATTGGCCTGAGGGGCTACAATAAAATAAAGCTACCGTGGCTGCGCAGAGCCAGGGTGATGCACGGCGACTTTCTACATACACACTCCTCTCGCAGCCTGACGTGTACGGGTTTTACATTGTGTTTCTTCAGCCTGTGTCTTCTCATCCTCATGCAAGTCACAAATCACCTGGAAGCGGCTTGTAGAGCTGCCCCCACCCCGGTGTAGATCCAGGCTAAGGTACATGTCCCCTGAGTATCAGCACAGTGGGTACCTGGGGGTGACTGGTGCCCTCCACACGCCCTGCGTGCTCAGCCAGCGGCACGTTGCAGTCTGAAACTGCAACCTGGCTCACGCTTTCTGTTTAAACATCTGAGCCATGATGAAGCCTAGAAAGCTGCAATCAAGAATACTGCTTACGCAGTAGTTCGACAAGCGGCTCAGCCAGTGTAAGCCACCACTGCTTCCCAAATGGTAAATCATCAAGTAATTCCTAAGGTCGCTTTTCCTCTTAAAATCTCAGCAATAAAGTTGAGGCTTTTGCCCTGGGCCGCTATTACCATCTACCAAGCTATCCTTTCCTCATTATGTTACTCAGAGCGAAAGATGTGCTTGGCATTTACCACAAGAGAAAATAGCCACTCTCTCTGGTCTGAGATCTCAAAAGTACGTATTAAGACACACAGAAGATGGCAGAAGCAGAAAGAACAGAAATACAAGGAAAAAGGAGCTGTTCCTGGGAGAGTAACAGCTTTGTAGGCTGTATAGTGGGTTTTGTTTCACAGGTTTCTTGTTTTTCCTTAGTGCTTAACAGCTGAAGTAAAGCAACTCTGGAGTGCTGATCAGTGATAGATGGCTAATGACAAATTAAAAAAAAAAAAAAAAAAGAACCTGCCAAGAAGCTTCATCCAGCAGCAGCTCCCTGGTACTGTCAATTACAGAGACCTTTCATTTTAGTAGAAAGTCTAACTTAAAAGCTAGTTAGCATTCTCAAGCAGGCTTGTTTTGTTTTGCTTTTAAGTGACACAAACTTGAAAAAAGCATCAGATTGCCAGGAAATTATTGTTTCAGGCACCTGGAGAGGGAATAAAACTTAAAAGAAGAGTATTTGCACACTTTTTCTGCATTTCTTGTTTACACTTCAGGTATGGTGTTTAAAGTGTCTTTAAAATCAGTGTCTAAGTGTCTGTGTGCACCCGTTGCAGAAATAAATGCATGAAGGTACATTTCCTTTAAAAGGTATATAAGAACATGCAGATGAACGTTTAACGTTCAATGCCCTGCATCACCGAGCCCAAGGTACGACAGAAAGCAGGTTAAGGGACGTGAAACACATTTACTCTTTCTGAAGTCTATTTTCCAATGGTTTGGAAAAGTTGGAGAGAATATCAAACAGGAATAATTTGCTAACACCACAGCAGGCCCTTACCAAGCTTGGAGATTTGGAGGAATCTCAGAGGGAGTAGCCAGAGCTGGAGAGTAAGTTCACACTGACTGGCCAAGAGGATCCAGAAATGCAGGTTTGCAAGCTGAACTTTCTGGCACTTGATTTAATACACAGAAGGAAGAGAACGGGGGCCATGAACTCCTACGCTCTTGGCACACAGTGCCCTGAGAAGAAGGCTTTTTGAGGTAGGCTCACTGCACTACTGTTTGACTATCAAGCCCAGCAGGAACCATCTCTTGGCAAATGCATCAGAAGAAACCTACCTTGCCAAACACACCAGCAGGAAACATAGGATATTTTTCTGGCAATGGAATGAATTAAAGCTGATGCCAAATTCAGGAGCTCTTGCCTTAGAAGTTAGACTTTTTTAGGGTCTCACCTAACTATGGCCGTGACCAACAACATACACACTTCACCATCAAAAACACACTACGAGAGGGTGTGAAGCTTTGCAAGTAATGAGTTTATTGTCCAGCTACAAATTCCAGGCTGCAGCTTTCAATTTCAGTGACCATTTTAGATTCAAAGTCTGAGGAGGCAACCTTTGCCTAAACAGAAATATTCTAGGTGTAATCACAAGGCATGGGAAAATAGGAAAGTCTTACACACCTTCTTTCCCCAGGCAAGGCGGCAACTCAGAGGTACAGAAAAATGCTTTTCTCCCTGGTGCGCTCCATCCACGCCTTACTCTTCCCCTTTGTTACCAAAATTTATGAGGTTAAGAAATTGAGATCGATAAATTTATTTTTTCCTTTGGGAATGAGAGAGAGAGAGCTAATTGGTGATTTAAGTCATGCAGAGTCAGAGCAGTATATTTATGGAGCAAAGCAGTCTTTAGCAGCTGAAAACAGAAGGATTGGGTTATACTGCTTCTGCATTAGGAGTGACCAAGCAGACAGATATGAGAGAATCAATACACCCTTTCTTCTCTCTCAATGAAGGACTGAACAGAAAGTGCCCTGCAATTTGCCCTTCTTCAGTTCATGGCTGCAATATGCACTTCAGAAGCATGGCTCTCCACAGGGGACCCAGAGAAATGAGAAAGAACAGCATTGCAAGAAGTTGGCAAAAGGTTGCAGCTGAATTTAGAAACTGAGAAGCAGTCAAGTAAGCCTTTTCTTCTGCTGTACAATCAGAAATATATACATTATGTGGATTTCAAAGAAAAAAATCTAGTTACTTCTGTACTGAATTACACTGCTCTTCTGGATTCCCCACTGATCTTAGCCAAGGAGGGTTTTAAAAAGTATGAATGTCAAAATGTTATCCACACTGCTTCTTTCCACCTAAGCTGTAGCTCTTGTTTTCATAAGCAAAATGCAGCCAAGGGTTTGAAAGGCCTGTCAGGGTAACTGAATGGAGCATGAATCATTTTGCTGGGCACTGCTCTAAATGCGGCTTCCTCCTTCCTCCTCATTCTCGAAGGTCAGATAAACAGTACCAGGAACTGCATCTGAAGCTCTTCCCTGCATGATAAAAGACAGGGGTCTTTCTGTGGAGTCCTTGGATAACTGTAACCACAAGCTAAAAGCAGAAAACTCACCTTGGAGCTAACCATAGATACGCATCTGCTTCTTATCAAGTGTCTTCCTCTCTCCCCCTCAACTTTTAACTTTTTTTTTGTGTTTGGATCCATGAAAATTTTTACCATCAGGAGGTAGGAAATAATGTTTACATAATCTAAGGCAAACACAATTGACAGAAGACTGTGAAAACTTCCACAATACTTTGCACTTACTAATTAGCATGTGTGGCATCATGCACTACACAGCCTACTCTCCAGCGAGCAAATTTGTATCCATTGATCTCTACATGGGCATTTCTGCAACCCATATCTTTCAGGAAAATTAAATAAAAGCAGGCTTCTGCCCTTCTTCAAAGCATCCACACCATTAGAGACTGCTGAACTATACATCTGCAATGGTAGCGCACTTAAAAAGAACAAGACGATGCAAAACGGCATCTAAACCTGTAAATTTAATTATCTTTCAAGAAATAACTGCATCTATTCAGCAGGCAACATGCAGCTGTGGCATACACACATTTTTCACACTTCTTAGAGACTAATATACAAAAAGCATCAGGCTGCAACAACCCTCAAATGTATGAATGCAGAAATCCTGGTGAGTTCAACGACCATAAATAGCAAGCTGCAAATTTAAACAAGCTGAGAGAGATTTTTATCATGTGAAGTGAAAAGCAGCAAATGTATCCTGAAGGAAAGACAGAGATGCAACTCCAAGCACTGTGTTCAGACACTTAAAACATGTAAGAAAGATCTGATAGTTGAAAGCAGAGCACTTTCCAGTTTCACAGAACAAGGTGTAATCGCTGGAAGATGCTGCTAGATGAACTGGCCTCCAAAATATGAAATGTTTTCCGAGCAGTGATGATAAATACTGGAATGTTTTCCAGGAGAAATCATGTGCTGTCACTTGAAAACATATGAAGGTACAGAGGGCTTTCATTTAGCTTCTGTGAGACCCATTACAGGTCACAACAGATGATTACAGAGCTTCCCCCTGGCCTGACTCTCCATGAATCTGCGAATTTTACAGCTTCATCCTGTGGGGCCAAGGCATTTTGGCTCCAAACCAGCAACGCACTTAACGCGCATGCCGCAATGAAAGCTTGCTTCCTTTACTGGAGCAGGGCCAGCATGATCAACCTCTTGCAGGACAGGCCAACTATCTTTGGCCATCTCAGAGTTTGACCACTTTGAGGTTTCTTTGCTGCAGTAGCAACCAGAAGCTTCCAACAGCAGGGGCTTAGAAAGCTGAAACTTCAAAAGCAGCAGGGTACCTTTAATTCTCGCTTATCTTCTACCTATTCTGCTAAGGTAAAAGGGGGTGAAAATGCTGGCTTGGAGTTTTTTATTACGGTTCCATTCAGCAATCATTTAATTCAGATTAGGACAGACAAATCGAGGCAAGTTACTCTAGGAAGATGAGCAAATGAAAAATGGTGGCTTTCTCCAAATATAAACTTAATGTAATTACTCACTTGAAAAAGAGGATTAAATCAATACCTCACAGCTAGAAATACATGCATGCTGGAAGAAACTAACTTGAACCATTCTGAGCAGTAGACTGGAAGGGATGTGAGGCATTAGATAGGTTCAAACATATATACATACACACATAAAACATATATACATGTATTTATATATATATACAGAAATATTAAAAAAATAATTTAAAAAATTAATTGGAAAATAGACAAAAGATCCTGAAAAAGTCTTCAGATCAAAAAGGAAGGGAGATGGAATTTTAACTAAATCTGGCAACAAACAATCCAAAGCCCATCTGGACTAATTGGAAAGGATTTAATTATTTTATTATATTAAATTATTTAATGAAATTAATTAAAGACTTATATGTTTCCTCCTTAACTCAGCATGACATCCTTTGAAGCTGTCATTTACTTTCAGGTTGTTGCAGTCAGTTAATTTCTGGTGGTCCACATCTCTTGCCAATAATTTCTTTCATGTATCCATAACATTTTCCTATCTTTTTTTCTTTTCCTAATACCTTACGTAATTCAAAAGAATATTTTATTCAAAATACTGCTTTTTTTTGTTGCTGGTGTGGGTATTTTTTTTTTTTTAAAGTGAGCTGATAACTGGTAGGTTAGTATGAGTTTCCTTTACCTACAGCAGGAAACTTTTTGCCCTTGATGAAAAACAATGAGATATATCATGCATTTTCGAAGAAGGACAAAATTATGGCCTAGGAAATTCTGAGCTAAGCACATTTCTAAGATTTTATAGTTGATTTAAGATGACAGAAGTGAAAATAGATCTTTCTGAATTTATTATAAAAAATGGAAAAAATAAAATGTGCTTCAATTCACCTTTTAATACTTAGAAGAGCATACGTGTAAAGCAAGACTGTTTTATCCATTTAAGTGGAAGTAGAAGTGGGATGGAAGTACATCCAGCCCTTAACATCAAGTTAGAGAAAGGCTTGACAACGAGTGGGAAATGAACATGTCTAGATTTTTGTATGTTCTCTTTCCAAAGTTAGAAAAGATCTGGCCACAAGATATTTCCAGTACTCATTCAGAAGACCTTACACTTATCTCCTTCATCCTGTCTAGAAAGGAACTGTAGTTTAAAAAGTGATTAATTTACCAACCTGTCAGATTTGGTCTCTTGTGGCGGTGACAGAGTTGTCCCATAACGAGAAGTGGGAGTTGTTGGGGCACTCACACCAGAGTAAGGTCGTGGAGAAGAGTAAGAGCTGCTGCCGTAGCTATTGTATCTGAAGCAATGGGAAGGAAAGCAGGAGAAAGGGAGAGAGAAGGAATCCATCAGCAAGCAGGCATGCAACAGTAATTCCTCTTATTTAGGGGATGGTCGTGATACCATACCCCAGAACTTCTCAAACACCCACCTTCTGAATATATTGCTTTAATCCCAGCTTCAAAATATGCAACCTATAATCTCATTTCAATGTCAACCATGTCATGGACATACTTGATTCAAAGTCAGCTACTGGTATAGAAAATAAGAGATTAGAATGGTACTCCCAAGTGACAACTTGGAACAGGAATACTTACATTAATGTTACTCAAATTTATTAGCTGGTTTGGGAGCTGATATCCAGCCATTAGAAAAGGGACCAAACCGGTGTAAGTCAGCAGTATTCTTATCTAATGAAATTAAGTAAAACAGCAATTTTCCCAAGACATGGTCTGAACATGGATGTCCATGTTTTGCAAATGTTTGCATTATAAATGAAAAACATACACATCCTTTTTAATTAAAGCAGGTGGTAATTTCTTTCCCCTCCCTCAACATAAGTCATAGCTTATGTGCCATTTCTCACAATGTCTGTAAAAAATTGTCACCATGGTTGTTAAAAAGATGTCTTCAGAAGCATGGCTTCAGGAATTTCTACCAGCCACTCCATTAAAAAAACCCCTAAAACCTGCTTGACTTTGATGTGAGCTTGCTAATCAAAATGAACTTGCTTCCAGGACTCCTGGAATGGCCACCTCCCTAAAGTCCCTTGTATCAGTGTCTTCATCCTGGCTTCTGCACTGAATAGAAAGGGCAGTTGTGTTGCTTTGCTGTGCCTTTTAACCATTGTACTTAAACAGCATGTCAAGGAGAGATTCCTGATTTTGGAAATGTTTACATTTTTGTTCATACATGATACCATTTTCCCACATGGGAAGTGTATGATGTTCTGTAGGTGAGTAGTCCACAAGGCCAACTCATCCAAATGACAAAATTCACTTCAGGAAAAATGGCAACATCATTTTCCTTATTATAATTCATAAGATATAATATACTCTCATTCACTGTATCTTTTCTCTGCTGCTGCTTCTCCCACACACATCAGAACTCAGTAACTTCACTCAGCAATTTTATTTGAAAAGGCTGGTTGGTTTCCTTCAGTTCCATTTAGCACACTCGTCTAGTCACGCAAAATTTCATCCAGAGTTTCAAGCTTCATTCCTTAGGGTACAACAGCATTGCTGCCTGCCAAGGCCCATGTTAAAATCAGAATAAATTTCAGTTAGGGGTTTTTATAATGGAAGGAATCATGTTTTAGAGAACATGCCTGCTTCTTCCCCCTTTGGTAACAATTCCAGATTTATGTTTTAGGAAACACCCCACCAACACCATCATCTATTTTTGAGATACCATGCTGATCACTCAGAAACAGGGGAATAATGGCAGAAAAAAATGCAAATGTGCATGCTTCTAAGCTACCAAAGGAATTTTGCAGAATGGGAGATAATTGGCTCCCTAGCAATCCTGCCCTACAGAAAACTAACTAGAAACTGGAGACAGTGGCACGATGGGAGGACTGTGTAGCTGGGCAGTGCAGGGCTTCCCTGGTAGCACAGACCTGGCAGGGGTCTTCTCTCCAGCAGTCTCAGCTCAGCAAATGTTCTGCCTGTGCCTGTACTGAGTGAGTGATGAGAAAACTCCATTGTCCTGAGAACAAGTCAGAACTCATTCGGTATGTTCCTGACACTAATAGAAACCTCCAGTTCCATTTCAAACAACTGAAAGGAGACCTTCTTATCAACGATTACATTTGCTTTTCTTCTCCTCTGCTCCATGAAAAAGCTGAGTGCAGAATCCTTTTTCAGACTAAAGAATTTCAATTAGTCCAAAGATAACTCATTAAAATGGAGAGAACACACCTTCCGTGGATTCAGACCTACAGTATTTACAAAATCAAGCTACAGAGGGACTGGCCTGGACACAGCATCCTTATATACCAAATTTAGAGGGAGCCAGAGATGCTGGAAGAGCAGCAAGGCAAAAGCAGCACACCAGGGTAAGTCTGTATCCTGTACACAATGCATTTTCCCTTCTGTCTCATATACCAATTGCAGATGCAACAGCCTTGTCCCAGAAGCCTTCACTCTGAAGAAAACCCAGACACTGAACTCTTCTGTGAACACATTACTACCCAAATCATGCAAGCTTTGCCCTCCTTTTTCTCCAAATAAACCCAGCATAATCCTCCCACACACCATGGCCTTGATCCTATGTGGCAACTAGAAGCGTAAGGATGGTCAGAGGAAAAGAAATCTCTGCAGAAATACTAAATATTGCAGGAACAGAAGGTATTTGGGAATCTGCTCTCTAAAAAGTATAACTCTAACAGCAGCAACAATGAGAGAGCAATAAATAAGTGTGAGAGGCCTAAGGAAAAATTGCACCTATGCAGGAAAATGTAAATTTAGAGGATCCCAGTGTTCAAGCTGCAAGTAAGGAGACATGTGAACTGAGTCCCTTTTCAACAGCTACTTGGATTTAAAGACTTTTCAGCAAAATGAAAAAGCAAGAAAACCCACCCACCTATTAGAAGAAAAAGATCAAAAATTAAAAGTATCAAAGGAATAAAAATATTTTTTCACATGCAGAAATTCATGACTGCAGGAGAAAGAAAGAAATAGATACGCTCACAATATACACCCACATTTTCAGCACCTAATTCAAAGAACATTGACCATCAAGAGATAACTGGGTGATATTTCCACCTTCTTTTCAAGGTGATTCTCTAGCATCGTTTTTAGTGCTACCTATTGTCCGCCTGTTTTACTTGAAAACAGACTGAGACAAAACAATTTATTTTTGTTTTTAAATGGGTGGGATGGGGAAACTAAAAATTAAAATTAAAAACTAGGAGAAATGCATGAGGGACAACTGAACTGACCAGACGTTGTAGAGGGAAAACTGCACCTGAGTGTTATATTATCTTTATAGGGTTTAATCTATTTCTGTTATTACAAGCATGAGTTTAAGTTGCACATGACAGGGATATGCACTGTCATCTAACAACAAATTCAGGATTTGGCAGTTCAGTCTTTGAAGCCAGGATTACACCCCTCAATTCCAAGTGCTGATCTGATTGCTCTTGGTTTTACAGCAGAAGAGCTCCATTAATTTTCATAAAATCATGTCTGCAAATTACATTGTTGTAAATGAGAGTAAAATGGTGCTCCTTACTGTGATCTCCCAAATCCCAGGTTATTTATTTATTGCTGTATAGAGGAGGCCAAGATACTTATTAAATATAGACCCTGAAGAGGAATAAGATGAAATGAAGGCAACAAAGGCAAGGGAAGAATATAAATCTAATCAAAATACAGACTTACAGACTAAAACTAATATGTTATGTTCTAGAAATAACACAACAGGGAGAGTACGTTATTAGCACTATAAAACTCTTGAAAGATGTTATTCATTGATCTTAAAATTAATGTCAGCTGTATAAAATCTACCTGTTTTCCCTCATCACCTCTGCTTCCTTTTCTTTCACAGATGCTGGAGACTCTTCAAAGTCGTATGAGAAGAGGTGAAAAGGAGTATGTGGTACATAAGGTAACCTCTCTACCGTTGGAGATGCCTTCGGAGTAACGGATGCTGATGAATTTTGGGAAGAGCTTAGCAATGCTGCCACAGGTGAAGATGGTGATGAAAGGACAGAATTATGATGAGAGACAGATGAGTCAGGCACAGAAGAGGAGCTGCTAGAAAAGCTCTTTGCTCTAGAGCAGGAGAGAGGCCTCTCAGCTGGAGAAATGGCACTGGAGATGGCTGAAGAGTCAGAACACCATGAAAGGTTTTCATTCACAGCCTCCTGAACACCTGGGACACCACTGTAGGAGGAAAACATCATGAGAAAGGAAAGGGAAGGAAAGAAAAATGGGGAAAAGAGAGATGAATAGATAACACTGCTTGGAGGAGAAAAAAATAAAGTCAAGGAGAGTCAGACACACAAAAACTTCACAAATTTAGACAATCATAAGCTCTTTTTAAATAAAGTAAAATAACTGGCATCTTTGTATCCGGGGGGATTCTTCTAGGGGTTGGAAATACTGAGGAATGGAAGTGACTCAGCTTAAAGGAAGGTATTTATCCCATAGGCTTCAGAACGAATTTTCATGAACCTTTTCACAACCATTTTCAGAACAATTTTCAAGTATTTCAAGTTAGGTTGCAAACATTGTCAGAGAAGTACAAAGCAGTCTCAACACACTATATAACGTGGTCCACAGAGCAGAGATGCTTCAAGGTACAGTTTGCATGACTGCCTCTTGAAGGCCAGTTATCTGATTATCATCCTCCCTGGTGATGATATTTTTACTAAAAACACTCATCCACCAAATATGAATATAAAAAATAATCAGCACTGTTATGTTAAAATTAAGGTTTAGAATGATTTCAAAAGCAATGCCTTACCAGATCATTTGTCTAGGTATGAAGGCACTGATTTCTCTGAGTGTCAGCATCCCATGTTGGTGTGAGAGACTTGCAGAGTTGTATCAAGTGCAACAGAAAACACATCTGCTTTGCTTTAGTGAAGGCAGGTGTTGGTGAGTGACAGAAGCAGCAAGGCAGGTGAAAAGCCATGGGATCTGCACTCCGGGATATTTGTTTTCAGTAGTATCTCCAGCATAAACACTGCATGGACTTTGGGCTGGATCACTCGGCAGGTGGCTGATTTCATTCTCCTGAGACCACCTCTGCAATCCACCCACAGGCATGCAAGGCATGGCCCTTATCTGAGGAGTGTGAGTATGGCATAGAGTATGCAACAAAAACATAATACATGTTGTATATAATAGGATATTAATAAATTAATAATTAGGTATCTACCAGGTAATCACTCTTGCAACAGGAGCACAGCGGGCAATCTGTAAACTTTCATCTATTGCACCCGCTGTGCATGACAGGAGTTCCTGAAGCCAGGCTAGCCCTACCCTTCCTGAAAGCATCTAACATGAATGGCCAGGGCATGGATCACTTTTGTTATGCCACAGTATCTAGAAAAGTCATGGGAATATCACCCAGTTATCTCACAGTGCTGTTTTAAAAGACTGATGACCTAAAAGCACATCATGCCCTTTACACAGCTCTTCCTTGTCTTTTTAAAAGGGTATTCTAGTATAATCATGCGATTTACTAATAACTTGTGTCTTAGCTTTGACTTTTAAGAATTGGATTTGAGGAAATTATCACTTAATTTTGACATTTCAGGCAGCCATTGGCAAGATTTGCAGACTGGAAGATATTAATAACAACAGTACAGTATTTTCTTTGGAATTTGCACATTAAACAGTTTCCTTTCTTCCTTCCATGCTGTATAGCGTCTGCATGAATGTGGTTTATTAAAAAAAATAATAATAATAAAAAAATCCAATCTCATTTGCCGAGATGCAAAGCCAAACGATTTAACCTAAATCAAATGGCTGTCTGGAAGAAAAAACATATTTTCTTTCTTCCAATTTACTAGGATGAAGTTGCCAAATGCCAAATCCATATATCCCTCAGAAATAAGTGGAAAATTTTACATGAGAATATTGTTTTGATAGGTGTTTTTTTTTTTATCTATATATACACCGATAGGCAGGTATGTATAAAATTATAAATATCTATCAGCTTTGCCTCTAAGTAGTTCTTTCCTATTAAAACATGAACACAATTGATAGAAATCATAGGCAGCATTCAAAAAATGTTGACCTTCTTCATAGCAACAGATACTGGTAATAAGATTGTATAATGAAAATAGGGATGAAAATCTAAGAAAGCAGGCAACATCCTAACTCAGCAAAGCACTGCGATATTCCACCTTTGCCTTGACTAAAAAGATAAACCTAAGCAATGCTTAGAAGTTATGCTTTCTGCTAAATCTGTTTAAGATTGTGAGTGTTACCCATTTTCTACAAAAGCAGTGAATGCAGACAGTTCTCAGCACACTGAGCCTACATATTAAACATATTTCCATTAACACACACACACCCACACCCACCAACGAAGCTTTTAAGTGCAAAAATATTTCCTGGGAGGGTGGCTTTAACAGGCGATTTAGGAACGTGAGTGAAAAGGCAGATGCTGCTGCACGCTGTGCTGGTGAGTTCATGCCAGAGGCTGAGGGAAAGGTGGAGGGATGACACTGAATCCCAGTACCTGTCTTTGACCTGCCTACTGGCCTCTTCCTCCCCCTCATCCTCAGTATTGGGCTCTGTGATTGGCTGCTCTTCTTCTTCCTCTTCATACTCTTCTTCCTCTCTGAGGTCAGGCCAAGGAAAGAGGCATGCAGTGGGATGGAGAGAGAGAAGGTGGAAGAGAAAATGACATGAGTCCCCATAAAAAGAAATGCAATGAAGTCAGAAATGGAAGGAAAACACTGAGGCAGGGGGGAGTTATGTCCCCCCTGTGTTTGACAAACAGCCACCTAAAACTTCCTGGTAAGTATGTGTTGGCGCAAGGGTAGCTACCAATAACAAAATGTTATCCTCTCCCCTATTTACATTTTTTACTATTAATTTTTAAGACTCCAAAGATGCCATTGTTTTTTTCTTGAGCTTGGCTTTCCATTTGCTGCTGCCCTACCTGCAGAGGCATTCATGGAAAACATTCATGACCATACCAATGTTCAACTTGTTAGCCATTAAGCTGTGTCTATTTGGCTGAAAGGACAGCACATGCTGTGCTGGCATGAGACAGCTGGCACTGGACTTCCCACTTTCTAAGTGAACACAAATAAAACATTCCTGTTAAGCAGCTGATAGCTAAACTGGCAAACAGATCAGGGTGAACCATTAAGTTAGAAATAACATAGAGACCAAATCAGTTCAGGACTATTTGCAAATAGCAATATTTAAGTTATTGGATGCCAGTACATGTATTATTTCAGTAAGGAGTCATTAGTATGGTTAAAGCGGGCTTCGGTTCATCAGTAACTCTGGCAGAGGAGAACTTTAAGTCACACGTAAAGCCTCCATAACCTATAAACCACATAAATAAAAAAATATATTAAACAAAACAAAAAAAGCGCTACCTGGACAGGCTGGAGAAATGGGCAGGGA
>NW_010310090.1:4526-47318 GCF_000700745.2 Antrostomus carolinensis | reverse complement strand
ATATATATATATAGTACAGTGAATTTAAAGTTCAGTTTGGTGGGGTAAAACTCAGGGAAACAAGGAAATAATTTAGGAGTGAATTACACAGATTACACCATTGAGAAATGAATTAAGAATATTTTTCACAGAGGAAAATTAGACTAGTAGGTAAAATGACTCAAAATTAGCCCAGCAATTAATCTGATCAGTAGACAAACCATTGAAGAATGGACTAATTAAGCTAGCAGAAAATTAATTAAGTTATGAAATGAGTCAGATAGGAATTATTAATGAATTCATTAAATAGTCAGTCCTGTGACTTGTGCACGAGAGAGTGAGGGTGATCTGCTGTGAATAGGATATATGGTTACCAGAACAGAAAGTTAAGATATCAAGTTATTAAAAGAAAACAGATTTATTACTAGCAACACTATCCATTGGTTCCACTTATGGAAATGTAAGAAAAATTGGTTTTTTATTATACTGTGAAATTAAAAAAATAAGAAACAACCTCCGATATCTGGGGAAGCCACTATCCATTGGTTCCACTTATGGAAATGTAGGAAAAACTGGTTTTTTATTATACTGTCAAATTAAAAAAAAAAGAAACAACCTCCGATATCTGGGGAAGACAAAATGTTTTGCCATTGTACAAACATTTCTATAGCCTGATGCTTAGGGTGCTCTCTATTAATGTAGAACACCTGGTCTTAGTTCCTCATCAAAAGTATTCTGCATCTTGAGTGTAGAGGAGGTATTTTTCCAATTTGGCAGAAGTTCTTCCTCTTTTGGGATATCATTTACAATGGATAACCATGCAGATAGTCTGCAGATTTCTTTAGAGAACAATCTAGATGAGAAGCAGGTACTTACCTCTGCCTGCAGCTTCTAGTAATTCTCTTGCATGCATAGACTTCTCTGAGCTAAGTCTAAAGAAATCACATAAAGCTGAGGTAACTTTCACTTGTTCAGATTGCTGTCGCCACTGGAGCCTAGTCATCTGGTATGGGTTGCAGAGCAACCTGGGAAAATTATAGAGCTGCAAATATCAGGAGAAGTGGAAGCTAACTAACACAGCAAGAAAATTAAGACTGCCTAGAAACAATACACCTATTGAAGTGCCACAGAAGTCTACATCCAGCCTGGGACTTGGTGGTGAAATCGGATAGCTGTGTTCAGCTACAACTGCTGATTTTCAGCTTTTACAGATACTCATATTCAGTGGACAGGGACTGAAATGGTAAGGTGATCAAGCATGTTGAAAAATGATTTCTGTTACGATTTGGAAATTCTCTAGGACACACTGTAAATTCTTAACATTAGAAGTATTTTCCTTCTTTGATTTTTCCATTGTATCATGCTATTTATTTGAATTTAATATTGATAAGTGTCCAGGACTAATAAGAGAAAATCACTGGTTTAAGACATGTAGATTTAAAATGTTTGCATTAGACAGTTACAGATCTTATCAAACATAACTCAACTTGTTTGGTATGGAAGAATTCTTGTTTCATTCAGTGTGTACATCTCTTTCCCAATAAACATCTGTCTATCACTTGTTACTTGGTCTGGGACAGGTCTGGGACTTGTCTCAACTTTCATTCCAACCTTAGCAGCTCCTCAGGGACTGAGCTGATGCTTCTCCACTAGCTAGAATGAGTTTCTGGATTTCACGCTGGTTGTTCACAAGTCACTCAGTAGTAACTTTGTTCATGGACTGCATTTTGCCAACTTAAAATGAGTTTGAAGTTTTAACATTTGAAAAAAATCTTATTGCATGAAGACAACACAATTCTTGCAGTGTTTGAGGCTTTTGTGTATGCATTATAAAGATGTACCTTGAAGACTTTTGCAAATATACAGTTTCAAATTTAGTATTTGAATAAAACTGAATAAAATTTGAATAAAATTCTTTTAAACTCATTAAAATATTAAGCTTTTGTTCTGAATATGTATTCATTCCAGTTGTTAGACCATATATAGTAACCCCTGTTATGAGTAAGTAACCTAACTGATTCAATACCAGATGAAAATGTTCTGCTCTTCTGTAAGGATACTTCTCCAGATTTGTTACAAGGGCACTAGTGGAAGATTTCTGCTCTCCACATAATAGAAAGTAGGCAGAAAAGTTGCTCAGATGTCCCCATAGTGGCTATAAAGTAGTGTTTGTTTGGACCCAGGCTGTATCAGTGCTTCTTTTCTGTTCAGATATGGAATTGAAACCGTTCCAAAAATTCAACAGATGAGTCAGGGATAGAACCGACATTTCTCATGAAAGGAAGAACCAACAAGATATTGTCTTTTAACTAATGGTAATGATACTCTAAACTTTAGCGAGCAAACACATTCCACGTTAATCTGAATTGTTGCCTCCACGCTTAAAGATGAAAATTTTTGATCTTGCAGTTCTAGGAAGTAAGTTATTTTTTCAGCTTCTACTTGCTGTGTTTCAGTGCTGTCTTAAAGTTGAAAAAGCTGTTACAATGCTCTACAATAGTTACCTGTGAGTGGTTTGACAGCTACTTTTTTAATCCTACCTAACATGTTCTGTTGCTACTGAGATTTTTTTTTTTTCATTTTTACTCTCATTTTTCTCAGCATGTTTTACATAATTGTTCCAATTTTTCTCTGATTACAGAATTTGATTATACAGGCACAAAACATAGATAACAGCTGTAGAAATTAATTCATATTTTTATATGATTACTTGCAGCACAAATACATTGGAATCCAGATCATCTTTCATGAATTATTCATGTCAATGTCTGATGTGTTTTATTTAGGAACATGCACGTAAACAAAAGCAAAGGAAAACAGTGGAAGGGGATAAGAAGCTACTGCTCCATTTCTTTCAAATTCTGATTATTTGTTCAGGTCTTTTTGCATGACTATTTGCCAGTTCCTAACCACTGCACCTCATTTTTTTTTTTTCTCTTGTTGCATAAGCCACACAGCAGTCCATGCAGTGGTCACATAAAGCACAGTACCTTGGTGCCTTGGACCAACTTAGTTTCAAAGTTGCCTTATATTTGATTTAATAATTTGCTTTAATTTGAGGATTTTTTCCTCTCCTGAAAGAACAGTATAATTAAACTGGAAAAAAAATATTTTTATACTATATATTTATATTTATTTATTAATTTATTTTTTACTGTAGTTTGTCCAGTCAGGATTACATGGAACAAATCTATTAAAAATATAGACAAATTAAATACCATGTTATTGATAACATTCTGTAAGTCAAATGTGATCAGTATTAATACTCCTGACATTTGTAAACTCAGCTTAAGCAATAAATCTTATGGATTTTTGTTTTATTAGGTCAACACTATTAATTTTATTTCTGAAATGAGACCTACCACATTTATGGTTTTAAAAGATAATGTAAAAACTTTACAAATTTAGATCTTCAATAGTACACCTGACTCGTTCATTACTTTGTTTTTCTTCATGTAGTGTTATGTAACAAGCAAAATAATGAATTTTAGAAGTGTGTAGATTCCAATATTATAACCTTTTTGTATTCAATCATTTACTCCACTTTTTCAAGTGTGCACTATATTGAACAAAAACACTTGAATCATTTATATGTCTGAAAAATTAGGAAAATCTGCTAACAATAAAAGTGTGTTCTTCTATCTCTAACCTTTTTTTGTTTCCTTGCATTTAAAATTGAATCCTTTAAACATTTGCACAGGTTTGTAGTATCATCAAATAGAGCACAGGCATACTTAGTTACAGGATTCATACAGACTCCAAAAGCCATCAAAAAGAATTGAAATGTTCCTGTTCATTTCAGTGGTTGTTCGATTATGCTCACAATAATTATTACAATATTTATCTTCTGTAGAATTAAACTACAAAACAACAACAGCCACAGTTGTTGCTCAGAGATTAATATGTATGTTTAATTCCAATTTAATTTATGCTATGTTTATAATTTATAAGCAAAAATATACATGTTAAAATTGTTATTACAGGCATGCCACAATGATATTTTTTATATATTTAAATATTAATGTTGATATATGTTTGATACCCACAGAAAAATTTGCTGCCTTATGTTGTTAACATATTTGTTAAGTTTCGGTTTCAGCAAATTCTTTCAAACTTCATTAAAATGCGAAAAATCTACCAATTCATATATGGATCTCAAGATGTATTCCTTTGCCAGCCGTACCTCTCACAGAAAACAAGAAACAAAAAAAATTTCTGCTTGTGTTCCTTGGCACTTATGACTTTAACTCATCAGTGACAACTCAGATTGGGAGTCTGGAAAGATGTGACTCCAAGGTGGTACCACGCCATTGCCCTGCATTTCATGGACAACCATGCGAAGGCTGGTAAGCACTACTTTCCCAGATTTAAAAAAAAAACACTTCCAAAAAAAGTGAAATCCTTCCACTAAAAAAAAATAAAATTCATCCCCAGATGGCTGAACACTTCAGGCTTCTCATATAAAGCAAGAGTACCATATACACACCAAGTAACCCAAGATCAGCCTTTGTTGAATGGAAAACATTTGTGTCAAATCTGTGTTGAATGTCAGAAAGGTAGTTGTGTCCATCACCCTGAATGAAGCCTGAATTTGGAATATCGCAAATCCTTATACCAAAAGGAAAGCTTTTTTTTATCCTCCCAACAGTTTGCTGCCTTTCCCGTGATATTGCCTGACAGTTGACAAGTACATTTTGTAAGTAAAACACAATATCTGAAGTTAATCTTTTCAAGCATCTTTTTACAAAAAAACTATCAGAATGTTTCTTATCTATTTTGGCAGGTAAATAATAACACTATAAAGGTATTGAGAAGTACAGATAGTATGCTTGTCACAAATAATATGAATTCATCTATCCCTGTGATTAATATTTGATGTGAGCAATCTCAGACTACTGATTAGTTCTATTAATAATTAATACAATGTTATTGTGGATGATTAAGGCTATTTCTTTTGGTGGAATTCTCAAATCACTTCTAACACCTCAGTATAAATTATTTTATATCTCTCCATGCATGTGCTGCAGCAAGCCTGCTACGGAAGGCTTTGTAATTACAATTCAACCAACCCTGCAATATCAACAAACAGAAGTTGTATTCCAACTGCTGTATAAGAAACAGTTGCAGAAAATTTCTTTAGGAAGCTGAATATTGTCTTTCTTTTTTTTCCTTTTTTTACCTGTCAGCATTAACTTCATTTCATGCATTTTCCTTTCTATTGCCTACTTTACTGGATTTCTACTTAAGAGTAGTAAAATCTTGGCTAAAATTAGGAAGCAACAAAGAAAAAAATTAAATTCAATAGTTAAGGTATTAAAAAATATGAAAATGACAGCAAAAATCAAAATGTGAAAAAAAAATACCTGTCACATACTCCATTGAACAGATATCAGAAAAGTAAATTTAACCTGAAAACTTTACTTTTATCTCAGCTCAGATTGAGAAATAGGTCTTTTTTCTTTTATTTTTTTCAGGTATTTTAATGGTCATTGCAGATCATCTCTGTCAATAGGTGATGATATAGTTTTATGTTAGTTTTAAGTAATTTTATATTATTTGTCTGGTCAGGAAAGCCAGAAGGTAGCTTCTGCCTGGACATGATAAAGTTGATAATGACAGCATTCTATCAACTCATCTGATTTCTGTATATGAGCATTAGAGTTTCATTCATTAAAATTTATTATGTTATTGTGGTAGGCTTATACCAGCTGGCAGCTAAGCCTCTGCCAAGCTGCTTGTTCCCTCCTCCCAGTACAATGAGGGAGAGAATGGAAGCACAAAAGTAAGAAAACTCATGGGTTGAGATAAAGACAGGTTAACAGGTGAAGGAAAGCTGTGTGCACAAATAAAACCAAGAAATTCATTGACTACTTCCCATTGTCAGGCTAGGTGCTTGGCTATCTCCAAGAAAGTAGGGTCTCAGCATCTGTAATGGTTGTTTGGGAAAATAAAGACCATAAGCCCTGAATGTCTCTCCTTTACTCTCCTTTTCTGGAACTTTTATTGCTGAACACAACATCATATGCCATGGAATATCCCTTTGGTCATTGAAGGTCAGCTGTCCTGACTGTGTCACCTCCATTCTGTTGCCCACCCCTGGCCCACTCTGTGGGGACAGAGGGGGAAAAGAGAAAGCCTTGACACCATGCAAGCACGACTCAGCAACAGCCACAACACTCTGTTATTGATGCTGCTTTACTCACAAATGCAAAACACAGCATTGTACAGGCTACCATGAAAATTATCTCTATCTCAGCCAGACCCGGTAAAGTTATACTTGAAAACTGAAGCATTAGCCTCATCTTTGTATGTTCTTAAAATTATGCATAACATCAGTTCAAAAGTAAAAAAATATTTCAGTAGAATTTTGCATATTTAACACAGTCTTGGTCATCCTTTTTGTTCTGGGTTTGTAGAAAACCTACTCAACCATGACTGGGCCTCCAACTTGCTGTCACAGTGCAAATACGTGGCATTAGATTTTATTTATAATCTCAGTATGCTTTTATTGATAGAGACAGAAATAAAAATGTTTCTTGGTAGTGGTCAGGAACTAAATGATGCACTGAACAATGTCAAGCTCCTTGAAAATTCCTCCCCTTTGATAACCTCAGAGGTTTGCATAGGCTCTGGGTTATTACCAATGATCATGCAGAACTAGCCCAAGCTCAAAGTCCAGTATCAGAAAAAGAATCCAAGAAACAAATGAACGGTTATTTCAACCCAGATCAGGCAGAAGGCTTGCAGAAAAAGGGAAGGAAGAAATAAATTAAGTATGAAATATAAAGTACTGTTTTACTTATTCATTCTCTTAACTGTTGTTTCATGATTTCTTACTTTGGGTTTTCTGTGTGAACGGGTAAGAGGAACATGACATCTTTGTGGAAGGTAGGTAACCAATGATTAAAAGGGATTAAATCTTTAAAAACCTAATTATACCTGAAGGTCCTGAAACTTACATTGTTTATCAGATAAAAATGTTGTAGAAATAACAGTGGATTTATTAGTGAGTCTAATAATAGACCCAGCTTTCAAATGGTTTCCAGCTTCCCAACAGCTTAAGCCCCTTCACACT
Source organism: Antrostomus carolinensis (assembly GCF_000700745.2). Classification (NCBI taxonomy): domain Eukaryota; kingdom Metazoa; phylum Chordata; class Aves; order Caprimulgiformes; family Caprimulgidae; genus Antrostomus; species Antrostomus carolinensis. The sequence continues at coordinate 40,264 of NW_010310090.1, read as the reverse complement.
CATTTTACCACTCACATTCTAGAATGTAAGATTTTTTAAATTCACTCTTCATCATAAAAATGAAATGTAGAATATATGATCATATATCTAAGACATACATGTGTTCAACTGGCTGAAATACACTTTTGAAGAATTTTTCCAGTTTCATCAGCAAAATAGAGCCTTAAAATGGTCTGACTATTTATTGGCGGAACCAATAAGCTGTTGTGTGAAATTATACTGTAGTATTGAACAGTTCTCAGTAAACAGCAAAAAAATTTGCATTTCCTGTTACAACAATGTCATATTTCTTTGCAACTCAAATAAAAACCTTACAATTCTTTTTAAAGGGAAAGGTAAAAGATCTGATAGTGAGAAATATTACAGTAAGCATTGATTATGGTAATCTTGAGCAAGTATATTTTGGTTTTATACTCATTTAGTGATTAATATTTTCATTATTGAATTTTTATTTGTCAGCAAACTATTTTAATAAATGTAGTTCCAGAGATATAAGAATCTAACACACACTATAAATAAATTTATACTGCAAATACTGAGGATAAATGCACAGAAATATAGGCAGATATATGTATTTATTTTTCAACCCACACAGGTTATTTCCATAGCACATCACACATTTTTTCCCCCTTGAAAGTGTGAGAAAACAAGACTTAAAGGGAAAGGAGACCAACAAACAACCAGCACGATATGGGCAGGGGATTTAAGATATAAGTATTCATTACAAAAGGTTAATGTAAATTGTAAAAAGAAGTTGCAAAAGTTAAAAATGCCCCAAGGCAGCTGTAACTTCTGCACTAAACATTTAGATGGATTTTTAGGTGTCCATTAAATCTGTTCTGCAGTGTGTAGATATTTTAGCAGCTTTCCATTTATTTGAGCAATTCGCAGTCTCAAAGGCACAGAATTTTTTTGTACATTTACATGTACCACAAATGTCACTTTTCTTTTTATACTTTCTTCAATAATAAAGGTTATCATATTAACTGCACATTACTATTTTCTATGCTAGGCTTGGTTAAGGCATTTTTATTCTCTGTTCTGAGACAAGGGACTAATGAATACTTGGGCAAAAAAATAGAGAAGGAAGAATGGAGAAAAGAATTAAGGGAACATACAATTTGTGTGTATTTGTCTGGAATAATACCTGTTCTGGTACTCACAAATCTTACACACAGCATTAGTTCAAACTGACACAGACATTAGCACTTAGTAAATTAAAACTGGATCAAAGACTGTGAGGAGGAGATGGTAATGAATCCGGTCAAATGGAGAATGTGCCTCACAGGTTTGGAATTAAGTCATGTCTTACCTATTTAGTATTGATGGTCTGGAAAAGAATGAAAAGTATGTTAGTATCAGTTTAAAATGTCTTTAAAACAGAAAAAAAAAAAGCATTTGCTAGTGGGGGTAGAGCTAATGCAAGCAGTGAAATTTTACAAAGTAGCAAATGAAAAGTAGCATACTGGCTGTAAAATAACCTGAATCAATGATATCAAATTAGGGTTCTGTCAAGCAGCCATATGGATAGGCTCTAATGTCCTCTAAGAGCTCCATGATCAGAGACAATCTGCCGGAGGTAAAGCAGCAGAGACAGCTGAGATGTGGACTGTTCAAGAGTATTATACCTTGGCAGATCACAAAGTATAATAATTTAATATGTACATATCTTTACCAAAGGATATGGTAAAGGTAAAGATTGAAAGGATATAAAAAAGCAGTACAAAGGACCCCTATTTTATTAGTTAATTAATCACTAGGTCAGCACTCTTTGAGCCTTACAGCAGGGCTGTTAGCCATCTGCACACAAGCATAGTAGGTGTCCTGCATGTTGGTGTCAGTACTGACCTTAAGGATATCCTGAGCAAATCGCTTAGTACATCAGTTGGTTGAAATACATGCAGGACCAAAACAATGAAGGATCTATTTAGGCAGATCTTCAAATTACTACCTAAAGTCCAACAAATCAGCAGATGCTCTAGAGAGAATATATCTGAGAAGAAAAGAGTTTTCTCCATACATGAGATTTGTTTAAAGGTCAGAGTCTAAGAAAAATACAAACCAGCTTAGATATAACTTTTTCTAAAAAAAAAACCAACCAAAACGTAGAAACATTTGAAAGAGGAACAATAAAAAATACACATTCAGTGAGGATGCTTCAAGAAGGAATCAGTTCATCTTAGATGGTGGTAAGAAGGCTATTAATTTTAAGGGAGGAGAATGACAGATAGTACTAAAGTTAGAAACAGTTTCCCATTTTTATTTCATAGATTATCTTCAGAGATAAATGTTCCAAATATATTAATGACTATGAAAGTTAAGTCTATGTGTTCTTCTCCAATGCACAGGTCCTATTAATTCACATGTTGCAAATTGTTAAACAATATTTATGAAATATGATCCTGATTAAACCATTGTAGTAATATAAGCATTCCAACAAATTCTTATAGGCCCCTTCAGGTACTGGAAGGCCACTATAAGATCTCCCCGGAGCCTTCTCTTTTTCAGGCTGAACAGCCCCAACTCTTTCAGCCTGTCCTCATAGGAGAGGTGCTCCAGTCCTCTGATCATCCTAGTGGCCCTCCTCTGGACTTGTTCTAGCTATTGTTCATGTTAGTGCATAAGTTTTGAACCTTATAATTAAAATGCAACCTCTACATATGTTGCCACTCTGCATCAAAATATACAGCTGTTGAAGAAGAAGTACACTTAAATCTGCTGTTCTCATTATCATACAAACACCCCAATTGTATATTCAACAGAACTGCATTTAAGAATGTCCCTAAACTAGATACTGGCTCAATGTAAAATTGGAAATTCAAACTCCTACAAAGATGGAGGAGTTTGGTACTGTACCACCATTTAAATTTGCTTTTCTATCAGAATTAGTTCCAGTCAGTTCTATTAACAGTCAACCAGGGAAAGACTTTTCTAGATGCCTTCTAAATAAATTTTGGTCAAAGTCTGACACAAGAAGAAAGAAACAGCATAAACACAATTTGTGGGATACATTTGAAATAAAGCTCTAGCCATAAGTCATAGGACACCTAGAAGTCAAAATCCTAGTGGGGAAACAAAAAAAAAAAAACAAAAACAAACAAAAAAGAAGATAAAAATATCTCAAAATCATCTTCCTGTTCGAATCTTATCAAAATTTTATAAATTCAGTAGGCAGGAAATTTAATCAACAGAACCAACAGAAGTCATACATCTTTTCAATTAATATCATGTGTTGGACTCTGAATTCATTATGTTTTAGTTGTTAATAGAGGCATTTAATCATATTTCATTAGATATTTATCTCCACTATGCTTAGATGAGGCCCCAATAAAAATCAGTTAATAAGCTTAGATGTAAGTGAAAACAAAATTTGGTGAAGAGTCTAGTAAATATGAGCCAAGAATTTTGAAACAAAACACAGATTGGGTACTTTATGCAAAGTTTACTGCATATGAAAACAAATCTCAGTACAAAATGAATACATATTATTTACAGGAATGATTAGGAAGCATTGCCTTTTTCTGTTCTATATTTTATAAGCCTGTTTTGCAAAAAGGAGATGGAAAACAATTTTATTTTCAAAACTGAAATATTATACACGTTAACCTCTGAAGAAAGCTAAACCATCAAAAATGTGATAATGGGGAAAAAACACTGTATTTCAAATGGATAACTAGCTACTTATCCTGCATTTAGTATATTCCATTTTCTGTCTTCAGTAGTTTCATATGATTCACTATGTATTTTTTAATCAATATATTTTGTCTTGTCTTTAATCTCCTAAACTCTGAAACAACTTTAGTGTGAAATCAGCATTTATCAATATTGACCTCTTTAAACTAAGAGTTTTCTTCCTGCTTGCCTAGATAATAAAAGATTAATAATTCACTTGCCAATTCATCCCCTAAAGTATTGCTGGCTAATATTGTCTGGCTTCTTTCAACAGCATCAGAGATGGTGAGTGACAGCAGTCACTGCCTTGTCTGGTTTGGGCAATTGTCTTACCAGCCACATGGAAAGGGTCATAATCAAAGATTTGGAAAATATTAAAGACTTTTTTTTTTGTTTGTTTTAGTATGTTTGGTGATTTTTTTATGTTCTTTTTAGATAATTTCAGTAATTTATTTTTGTCAGATAATAAAAACCTAATATCTCATGTCTACTGAACCAAATATCAATCAGGAGAGACAAAATTTTATCTGAAAATGTACAATCTAAGTGTGTGACACTGAGTGGTATCCCTTAAAGTATCACAGAAGATGAGATGTCCAGAAGGCTTCTGTCCCCATGGGCCTCCGTGCTTAGTGCGCCTCATTCAACTGCTGATACTCAGCTGACCCTGCTGAGCTGTAGAGACTAAAAGGTGTGATCCTCCGCCTCTGGGACACATCAACTTTGTAGCTCGCCTTACAACTGACTCTAGATAGGTGAATACCCTGGAAGGTATTCAGAGTTTGCCCTGATGACAACCCAGCTCATATTTTCTCAAAGTGGGGAAGGAGGTAAACTTTAAGGCAATGCACATTCCTACCCTTTCCAAGGGACACTTAGCTTTTCATTTAACCCTATCCCTGTTATCCACTCAAACCTCTAAGACCATGCTGTTTCATATTCAAGAGCATAAAGAGATCACTTGCAAGGAAGCCAAGCCTCTGGTCATGACTCCTCTGAAGGGCAAGAGTTGGACTGGCTCTGGAAAGAAAACCCACAGCTGCATGTGTAGATGCATACCTGAATTAAATACATTTTATATTAAAATCAAGGTAGTTTTAAACTCCCTCTTAGCTCTGATAAGATGCAATCTCACGGCTTTGAATGCTTTTGTTGATGACTAGAGGAAAAATAATTTATTTACAGTTCATTTGCTAAGCTGTCTTATAGCTCTGTGTTTCCAATTGGTAGCCTCAGGTGCACTTTCCAAAGCCTCCAGCTGCCTTTCCCTTCGTGAAGTCATTCTCTTTAGTAACTGCACTTATTCCTCTAATGACTGTGAACGAGCAACCAAGCAAGGAGCAGATGTATCAGCATGTAGAGATAAAGCATATGTAATCACTCACAGGGTTGATTAGAGCATCTCCAACAATCACCTCCATAGTAGAAAAAGAAGTAAAATACAGAAAGTTGCACATCATTTTTTCTAGCTTTTGAAGGCCAAAAAACTACCAACAAACTCTGTATTTGACCTTCTCTTCCCCCTGAACTAACAAGTCACAAATATTTTTCTTCAGAGGAAGTGTTAAATGGAAGTTTCAAATGATGAGATGAGAAATAATATGATGAGATCCAGTATAGTGTCTTCACATCAAGACTTGACCTTAGATACCTGGTGTCTCTAAACCAGGACCTTCAAATTGCACCCAGCAGTAAACATTTAGGGCGCAGAAAATGGTTCTGTAGAAGTTAAAATTTAGATTCCACATTTGTAGAAGCTGCTGGATCAAATAGTTAAATATAAGAAAAGAGAAAAACAATATCAATTACAGTCTATTTTCCAAAGAAAGACAAAGCAATGCCAGTGAATTTGTTGACAGAAATACAAGTGTTTTATTTTGAGTAATAGCTAGATGCCTGAGTTGAAGAAAAAGGATAGCTTTTTGCTAAGGATGAGAAAAGGAAAGTATGAAAAATATGGCAGGTCAAATGCAAATAGGAAATTAAAAGAATTAAAAAAGAAATAGAAGAATACTTTGAAAAGCATCTTCAAACTAAGTAATAAATCATTTAAATACACCAAAAACAAAAAGCTTATCAAGAACAATGCCTGTTTACAAACTTTTTAAATGTTTGCTCAGGTGTGATAAGATTTTAGCACAGAAGCTCGAGGTTTTCTTTGTGCAGGATTTTAACTGATCTCTTGGACAGATTCCATTTTTTTGTAGCAGAGAGGTAAGAGGGACTAGACAACTCAGATAAAATACACAGGAATTATAAAACAAAAAAAAAAGGTCATAAATCTCCATAACCAGATGGCATTTACTTAAGACCTAAGTGACTCAAGTATGAAATTGCAAATCTGCTCGCCAAAGTGTGTAACCTACCATTGCAAACAGTCGCTCTGCCAGATTACTGGGTGATTCCTATGTAATTCCTATTTACACAGAGGGCTGAAGGACCCTGGGAACTACAGCACAATGACTCTGGCTTCCATCCTTGATAAGATAGTACAAAAACATAGGGAGTTACCAAGCAAGGTACTGAGAACAAGACAAAGGGTGTGATTTTCCACTATGGAAACCTTGTGTTCACACATCTTTGCTATTGTGTACAATTCTCATCCCTGCACCTCAAAAAAGAGGTAGTGGTGTTAGAGAAGGGACATACACATACACATACACATACACACACACACACACACACACACACACACACACACACACACACACAAGTGAATATGATCAAAAGATAGGAGCAATTACCTGAGAGGAAAGAACTAGAAAGGGCTGGGATGACTCAGTTTGAAGAGGACACAGCTGTGGGAACACATGGTCAAGACTTTAAAAGAGAAGCTGAAATAAACACTACTGTTATTTATCAAATCCTAAGTAGGAGAACTGGAATTTGAGAAAAATGAGAAGGAGGTAAATTTAAAACAGGTCAAACAGAGCACTTCCTTACAGTGTGAGTAGGGAACCTCTGCAAACTGCTGCCACAAGCAGCAAACAGCAACAGCCAGTTAAAAAATGATAAGGTGAATGTATGGGCTATACCTAAACACAGGGTAAAAGGCCTGGATGACCCGGATCGGCAATCACTTATTTTTTGCTTTTGATGAGTTAACTTTTGGAAATTGATTATTACTCCTCACTAGAAGGCAGTTCACAAGTTAATAACACTGTAGTGTTAAAACCACCATCAGTTCAGCCCTGTGAAATATTTTTAAATTCCACAGCATTTCAAAATCATGTGTTCTATCTCTTGGATGAATTAATATTCTCCCATTCATAATATCTGAATGGAGAACATTTATAAAAGATACTTAGTTGCATGTCATGCCATGAATAGTCTTATTGCTGTTAAGTTACTAAAATGAAATAGTCTGTTCTTTTTCCATTATTTTTTTCTTTTTTAATTATAAATTTATTCATTTTAGTTTTTGAAATTACCCTGATCCTTCAGAGACAGTAGAGCCATGTTCTTTAGCTATGTAGTTCCATCCTACTACTGGAAAATAAAAAGTGAAATTGTATTAAAATTGCTATTTCTTTTCTTCCTAAAATAGAAGTGTCATCAGTTTTATTTATTTTTGGTTTACTCCAAAAAATTAATTTCTTGTTAAATTTCTGTATAAACTAGTCAGAAATCAGAATCCCAGACTGCTCAAAAATAAACAAATTAATAAAATGCAAACTCCAGTGTTATTATTCTCATTCAGTTGAAAGATTATTATCCAAAAATGAGTTATCTATCTCTTTTTTGTTTGTTTTTTAGCTACACAAGAGTACAAAGTGGCCTCAAGTTATACTTTATTATCTATTTGGACAATGAAATACTAACATTTCATTATTTTTCAGTTTCATCCTATACTCAGTCTGAAAAATAGCTTCTAATGCTGTCAGACAGCTAAATTCAATAGTTTTAGTGCTACAGTATTAGCAATGCTGCACCTGGGACTGAACAGTGTTTTTTCTTCTTCAACAATATGACAATTACAACAATGTGTATTGTATGTCTGAGACTGGGACATCTTTTATTGTAAATAATTGTAGGGTCCATAAAGGGAGCATTTCTGTTATTCAGTTTAACACTCTCTAAACATATTTGTCCACAACATAGTTCTTTGCACTTTAGGTAATTGCAGTGGCCCAAAGTTTAATATCTTTAAGTCAGATCCTGAAAACTCTTGACCTGGGGGTGTTGGTTGACATCTGGCTGAATATGAGCCAGCAGTGTGCCCAGGTGGTCAAGAAGGCCAATGGCATCCTGGCCCGTATCAGGAACACTGTGGCCAGCAGGACCAGGGAAGTGATTGTGCCCCTGTACTCAGCACTGGTGAGGTCGCACCTTGAGTACTGTGTGCAGTTTTGGGCCCTTCACTACAAGAAGGACATAGAGGTTCTGGAGCATGTCCAAAGAAAAGCAACAAAGCTGATGAAGGGTCTGGAGCAGAAGTCCTATGAGGAGCAGCTAAGGGAACCGGGGTTATTTAGTCTAGAGAAGAGGAGACTGAGGGGAGACCTAATTGTTTTCTAGAACTACCTGAAAGGAGGTTGTAGTGAGGTGAGTGTTGGTCTCTTCTCCAAAATAGCACGTCATAGGACAAGAGGCAACAACCTCAAGTTGCGCCAAGGGAGGTTTAGGTTGGATATTAGGAAAAAGTTATTCACTTAAAGGGTTGTCACATATTGGAACAGGCTGCCCAGGGAAGTGGTGGAGTCGCCATCCCTTGAGGTATTTAAAGGTTGTGTAGATGTGGTACTTGGGGACATGCTTTAGTGGTGGACTTGGCCATGCTAGGTTTACAGTTGGACTAGATGATCATAATGGTCGTTTCCAACCAAACTATTCTATGATTCTCATTTGTTAGAGCAGTGTTTACCTGTAAAAATAATTCTTATAATCCCCAGTATCATGGTTTACATTAGGAAGGTTTGGAAAGGCAGCTTTTCAGGAACTCATTGCATCCAGTATTGCCCAAATCCCCAGTTAAAAATTCCACGGTGTTGGTAAAGTTTATTTTGTTTATTCCATCTATAAAAAGTGTTACACATTCTTAAAGAGAGTAGTTACAGATGTCTCAAAAATGTCTTAAAGAAAAAGTAAAGATGTCTGTTTAACCTCAAGGAAGAATACCAAGGAATTTATTTTCAGACAATGGCTCTACTACAGTGCAGAGTGGGAAAACAGTCAAGGATGTTCTTTCTACCTTCTTGAAACCAAAAAGGAAGCTTTCAAGGCCTTGGGAAATACCTCTACCTAACATGTAGAAAGAAAGGGACAACTTGTGATGCCCAGTGGGTAATTTATTGCAGAAATAAACCTTTTTTGAAGTAAAATACAAACCAAGAAATAAATTATTTTATTCGTTAGTTAAAAATATTAGATTTTTTTTTTATTTAGAGGGTTGCAGATTTTCTTTTCTCTTTATCTCTGTATTTATTCATTTTTGGTAAAAATCCTTTTGTCAGTTCTGGAAAAGGATGTTTTCTCTGAACCTATAAACCAGTTTGGATGCAAGCTGCAACAGCTCATGTATTACTTCCATTCAAAGGCTTAATTTTACTTAAAACAGACAAGCTCAAATTTTTATAAGATTTGCAAGCAATGTGATTTGATACAAAACATACAGATAAAGGGATCTAAAAGGAGCTGTCTAACTTAACTTGGGCCATATATTAGATTGAATACTTAAGTTACATAAGTAAATCAGTATAGATCATTCCTATCTAAATTACTGTAGCTTCAATGAAATCAGTCAAATGAATACAAGTAGTCCAATTTGACAGTAGTGTCTGTACTTGCTACAGCCAGCATATTTCAAAATTATAGTTATGCTTGCAGAGTGGATGAAAGCAGTAAATGCACTTTCTTTTGTTACTGACAGTGCTACAAAACATGAAGCAAAATAAAGGTTTAATTTCATCATGAAAAAGCAGCCCAAAATGTAAATATTACTTTGCCTTTCCTTTTCTAACAATTACTTTAATAAAATAAGTGCCTGAGTTGTTTAAAGAGTTTCCACAACTTTCATTAGGCACAGACAGAAATTCCATCAGCTTGCAAAGAAGTCCCCTGATCTAGAGACCTTTCCACTCCTCAGGGTTGTGGTAGGATCTCAGAGGCTGAAAGTCAAATGTATTCCTTCAGGAGCCCTTGCTCTGAGAAAGGTAGCTTGTGAACAAATGGATTAAAACCAAGTTCTTGGCCTTTTGCCTAACCATTAAGCACATGAAAGAGAAGGAGATTTAAAGACAGGGTTAGATAGAGATATTTAAAGAGCAAGTGTGAATTTGGGTGCCAAAAGAGTTACTTGCTGGGCAACTACAGCTGAACAGGAAAAATATGGAACTTCACAAAAGATGGAGAAAGAGTTAAGGAATAAATGTATGTAATGCAGATGGTGACCTTGCTGATGGGCTTGATGTAAGGTTTGGGACACAAAAAACAACAAAAATGATGGGGAGGAAAAAACTCGAACTTGACTTGACTAGGGTGCAAATATCAGCATACAGAGTGATCTGTTAGAAAGTCCACTCTCTTAAGTAATTTCATTTTAAATATCTGACTAAATATCTGTTTTGGGAAGGGATGAGAGATGGTATAAAAATGTGGTTTATGATTTTACCGCATATTATAGATGTTATTTATGTCGCTCACTTTAATCACAGAATTGCCTAGATTGGAAAAGTTCTTTAAGATCATCTAGTCCAGTCATTAACCCAACACTGACAAGTCCTCCACTACACCATGTCCCTAAGCACTATGTCTTCACAACTCTTAAATCCCTTCAAGGATGAGGACTCTACCACTGCCCTGGGCAACCTGTTGAAATGCCTGAGAACCCTTTCAGTAAACAAATTCTTCCTAATATCCAATCTAAACTTCCCTTGGCACAACTTGAGGCCACTTCCTCTTGTCTTATCACTTGTATGTGGTTAAACAGACTGACACCCACCTCTAATACAGGGTGGGGGGCACAATATAGTATTGCTAATTACCTTTCTTCTTAAAATTGAGCTGATTAGTGCTTAAAGGAGCTTCCTAAAAATACTAGAAATCAAAATCATATTACAGACCCTGTAAAATAAAATAAGGAAATACAAGTTCATATATGAATTGATATAGCCTCTGAAATGTATCCATTCCTCAGAAGAACTTGGGTGGATTTCTGCCTCAGTGAGACAAGATAGCTCCAAGGATATAATACATCAGAGCTAAGGACAAACAGGCTGTGACTGCAGAAGCGAAAGATATTAACAGATCTACAGAGCTTTTAGCCTGAGGACTGAGAGTGATTGGAGACTGAAGAGTCACAAAGATCTGCTTGTTTCCCCATAGTCGGCCTGAGAGCACAAACAGAGGAACTGAGCTAAGGGAAGAGCTATCTGAAATTGAAAGATTTAGAAAGGAAAGGGAACTTCTAAAGAAAAGTTAAGAAAAAAAAAATAAAAATTAAAAAGAGTGGGGAAAGTTTTACTTAAAAAAAAAAAAGCATTTATTATTTTAAGCCATTTACAGCACACACCTTAGAAGAGGCCTTTAACTTGAGGTAAGCAATAAGAATTTTCTGAAAATCAAATCCTCTACCATACTGCAAAGAAAGCCCCTAAACTGAGCTGTTACTTTAGAAAATATTTCTTGTAGTTCAAGTAAATATTATAGAATTTCAATATATCCAAGTTTGGATTTATGGGTTTTTGAAAAAGGGATGGAGCCAGGCACAAGTCCTCCTGGGGGTTGTAGCTCATCAGGAACATTACCCTGTGGCAGGGGGTATGACTGCTTGTTGTAGCTTTACAGCTATACCTAGACTGGGATATAGAAGAGAATACTGAGATACACACAGAAAGGACGAAATTAAAGCATCAACAAACAGAATATCAAAAACACATTGATTTGCTGGATAATTTGGAGTGTCTATATTTTCTCAATTAATTTCCACAAGACAAAATCTATATTCAGGATTGTGTGTACATTATGGGTCTTCTGTGTCTCAGCAGCCAGTTAAGAACAGCTGATGCAACATGACATGCTTATAGGAATGACAGCACAATTACGTTTGCATAGCTAATAACCTGCCTGATCTGCCAATAAGACTTTTTTTTTTTTTCCAAAATTGAGTTTTCCTATAATATATCTGTAATGGGAGAAAACCTCCAGCTATCAGCATGGTGATACAACAGAAAGAATAAAGTTTGTATGTTTGTTTTTTTTTTTAAATTGAGAGACTGAGCTTTCTTCATTTTTTGATATTTCCATCATGTATTGATTTGCTTTGCAGTTTGTGGAATAAATTGCATGAAGAAATTAGTATCATCAACTATTGTGAAAAGGAGTAAAAATTTTAACAGTCACTTTAGAGTCAGGGGACAGAGCCTGAGGTCTGGATTCAGATTACCTATTTGCTATATAAGTAGGGAGAAAGGGGTAATGACAAGGCTGATTCAGGTCTGATGTGATGCTGGAAATATACTGACGCTTCAGCTTGACACTGTTTACAAATGGTCCTGCATCAGTTAGACTCTTGATTTAGTCTCATCAAGTGTCAAAAGTAAGGTTGAAACCCTGGGGTCTATCCAAGTTTGTGTTTTTTTAGAGACCAAAAAGAGTACTGATTTCAGCAAAGTAAATATTTCTTATGTTTGAAGATCTTCCATGTATATAAAATAATAATGATGGGTTAGAAATTCCTTTCCTTGCATTCATTAGTCACTGCTCCTGGCAATACTTTCAAAGTAAAAAAAAAATAAAACTTAATTCAATCTTCCACATCACTAAGTTTTTTGGCTTGACTGATATGGTAAATGATGCCTTTCCTTGAAACCTTTATCTGTGCCAAATAAGTTACCATGAGCTTATTTTTGCTTCATCTCTATAGGAAAAAAAACCCAAACAAAACCAACCAATCAAACCAACAAACAAAAAATAAACTGGTTTTGTCTTCTTCTGCAGCTGGGAAGTTGTGGTGAATGACAGTTCAAGTAAGTTCTCCAAAGTCACAGAGAAGTGTCTAGCAGACCTGGGACACAGAGCCAAAATGCTCAGCTCTAAGCCTTAAATCTATTCCTAAGCCTTATGAAGCTGTGACAAGAATTGTAAAAAGACATTGTCATGCCCAGTCTTGCAGCCAGTATGTGTAAGAAGTGTATCTGTTAAGTTTTGCAGGTGCTTTGCATTCGTATGGCATTATGTATGCATTTGCACACTTAAGTTATTATGAATCAGGCACACTTGCTCTCTTGTAGGTATTTACAACTTCAAGGTCCAAAAGGTCCTTCAGGCTGCCTTGTTCAATCTCCATTATAGCACAGGTCAGCACTTACCAGGTCTTAACATTGATAGATCGTTGCCATTCATTATATGTACTCTTGTAACTACAGGAAACATTTAAACTATGGTCCTAATAATAAATCACATGAGAGAAAAGCACAAGTATATATTCCATCCTTGTTTGTCTTTGTCATGTTTTGATATTTATTACCTCTAAATATGAGATTTTTTGGAGCACTTTAAATATTCACAAGATAAAGGAGGAGTTTGAAGAAGTTTCTCCTTAGTATATACTTGAACATTTATTTGATTTCCTGGATATTGAAAAAAAGATCTTCAAATATTTATAAAAGATAATTAAATGTGGATAGGCCAAACACAGTATAATACCCTAATCTGCCATCCTGACATTGCGCTAATTAGATCTAGTAGAATTATTGCAAAATTAAAATGCTTTGCAAAGAATACATTCAGAAAGTCACCAGACGTCACAGATTTCAACCCATGTCCATTCACACAGATTCACAACTCTCTGGCCCTCATTATGGTAAAATCTATATTGAGTTGGTAAATAAAATTGTTGTAAGAGACATATACCTATCAGCTGGGCTTTACAGAAGTAATTTCAGTTATCACAGGCAGTGTGCTAACTCTGCCTAACAGACTGAGGACCTTAAGGTTAAAATCTAGCTGAAAGTTATTATACTATAAGCATTTATTCTATATTTTAAATAGTACATATATTTCATATACTAAAATAAAGTGTATGTAGTTTTACATATCATACTATATTTTATATTACAATATATTCTAGTAATAATTAATGTTACTTAGATAAATTTGTCTTCCCATGTCATATTCTATGCTTCCTTATGACAGCTGAATACTTAATATTATAATGGAAGCATATATAACCTTCAAGGATTATAAATAGAATATTAATGTTGTGTTAAACTGAATAGAGTAAGAGGGAGACCTCTCATTTTTTTTTCCATTTAATACTGAGTATAATAATAGCTTTCATTTCTACCACAGTTTTGCTCCAAGAATTTAAAACATTGTCATTAACATGACAGATTTTTTTTTTTTTTTTGACACATTAATATCCAAAATACCTGGAAAACATCAGTGAAGTTGCACAACATGCAACATATACAACACAGTTATGCTACATATTGCAAACTGGAACACAAGAGGTTCCACTTAAACTCGAGAAGAAACTTCTTTACGGTGAGAGTGACAGAGCACTGGAACAGGCTGCCCAGGGAGGTTGTGGAGTCTCCTTCTCTGGAGACATTAAAAACCCACCTGGACGCCTTCCTGTGTGATCTAATTTAGGTTCCTGCTCCAGCAGGGGGATTGGACTAGATGATCTTTGGAGGTCCCTTCCAATCCCTAACTTTCCGTGATTCTGTGATACATACAGGACAATGCTGTGTGATTTGCTAAGTGTTCTTATATATTTCTTATTATGAAGACCAGATAAAATTCACAGCTCCTCAGCTCACTCTCTCAATGCAATGGCATCAATGTCAACATTCTTAGTCAGATGAAAATACACAGTTTCCCACACTGCATTGTATATATTATAGATTAAGATTATCCTTTGCATTGTTTCTTACAACAGTTCCAAACCATTAGATTCCAAGCATAAATTCTGGGGTGGTTAAATCTCAGCACAACATTTGAGTGGTATTTAAAGATGATCCATATACTTGTGCAGTACTGAAAGGTCAAAGAATTTGTGGATACACAACTATTGCCAAAAGGTCTTTGAGAGCAGAGGTCAGTTCAGGTGAGGTTATAATATGATTTTCTTGCTGCTAGGAAATTTACTTATTAAAGTGAATATTGACTGTGTATCTGTGCCTCCAGCCTCCAGCAATATCAACTAAAGAAACCAAGTGAACAAAAATGTAGTCTGTGTCTGTCAAAAGCAACAAATGTTGACTATATGAAACCAAGCTTTGTTCTACAACAAGCTTGAGGTGTCTGTAGCTCGTATCAGGGCGTGCAACTCTGATTTTCACAATTTTAACACTGGCAGAAATGTGTGAGTCTACAGAGGTTGAGAAGAGTTATTTTTTAAATTCTCACACCAGCTCCAGCAGCACAAGTATACTCAGTCTCCTGCAGCACCAGTTCCCCATGTGTACCAGATGCAATCCTTTAGTACTTTGTATCTACTTTCTGATTTCCCTCTCATCAACAAAATTATTAAACGTATGGTATTAATAGCCAGTCTTCCAAAATACTTTATTTATAATCATATGGATGTCATCTAGCTACAAATGTCATCTATACAGACTTCTGTAAGGCCTTTGACATGGTCACCCACAACATCTTTCTCTCTGAATTGAAGAGATATGGATTTTATGGGTAGACTGTTTGGTGGATATGGGGACAAACTTTTTAGTAGGGCCTTTAGTGACAGGGCAATGGTTAATGGTTCTAAACTAAAAGAGGGTAGATAGATACAAAGAAGACTAGATAGATACAAAGAAGAAATTTTTTACAATGAGGGCAGTGAAACACTTGAACAGGTTGCCCAGAGAGGTCATGGATGCCCCATGCCTGGAAACATTCAAGGTCAGGCTGGACGGGGCTCTGAGTAACCTGATCTAGTTGAAGACGTTCCTGCTCATTGAAGCAGGGGTTGGACAAGATGACTTTAAAAGGTCCCTTCCAACCCAAAGTATTCTGTAATTCTACGATATCTGAAATATTCTCTGCATTACTTTCAGCAGCATTGGCTCAAGACTGTTATTGCTGATTAAATTCAGGAAGGTGGGAGGTGTGAAAGGAAATGCAGAACATCTTTTATGGCAGGTATAAACTGGGCAGCAATTTGACTCTTAATTCCTCCTCACTTGAGGGCAACAAATCACAGAGAGAAAGGAGAGAGTTAAATAAATAAATAAATATCCCTAAATCCATCTTCCTCTTCAGAACAGTAAAATTCTACAAAAATTACAATACTCTGCAAGTTTTCAATCCAACTACATTTAAATGACAAGAAAATTCTCCCAATAAAAACTTTTTTGAACAATCTTACAAGGTACTCAAATTAAGTGGACTATAAAAAGTAAAAATAAAGTAGCAGGAAATTACTATTCCTGTTAAATTGCTTTTGCCTTCCTTTTGTTTCAATATGAAAAATCATTATCTCTTTAAAGGCAAAAGTTGAAACTGTGTTTGTAACCATAGAAACTACTTTTAGTCACAAGTAAAATAAATTTAAATCTATACTGCGTAAAGTCTGAAAATATTGCAAGCTATTAGAGAGCAAATATGACAAACATGAATGCAATTCTCTCTTTAAATAAACTGAGTTGGGAATGCAATCACGCTCGCTAAAAGACTTGCCATGTGAAGTGCAAATCCTTAATCTTCCTGTAACAAAACCACAATTATCTGTCTTCTCCTTTGCACCTTACTTCCCACTTCATGGCAGAAACATGACATCCTGTGGTGGATTGGCTTCACCCGTATAGTTTGCAGCCAAACACAGCCTGCTCTCTTACCCTCCCTCGCCCCAATGCCCAGGGAGTAGGGAAGAGAATTGGAAAGAAAAGGGCAAGGAGACTCACAAGTTGAGATAAAAACTATTTACTAATTTAAAAAAATTGTAATGATAACAGTGATAACAGAACATACAAATGAGTGATGTACAATGCAATTGCTCACCACCCGCTGAGCAATGCCCAGCCTGTTCCAGCCAGCAATCCTGGAGCAGAGACAGTCCCAGAACTGAAATCCCAGAAGAGCGAGCCTGAGTGATCCCCAAGAGAATACACTTGTCTTCCAGTCAACCCTGGTTAATATACTGACATGATGTGATATGATATGGAATATTTCATTGGCACATCCAAATGCCAGTTTTGGGGTTTGCTATTTGCTACACTTCCCCCTCCCTATCCTAATGCAGCTGTGAAGCAGCCAAACACGGTGGCCTTGAGCTCCAGCAGCAACTAATAACATTAGTACTTTTATCAAGGTTATTCTCATAACAAGTCCCATACTGAAACTAAAACACAGCTATTCTAACTCCTAAAAAGAAAATTAACTTTTTGAGAAATTCACTTGATGTTCATTATTGCGTGTTTAATATGTTCTCTGTTCTGTCTCTTCTGTCTTCAACCTTTCTTCAAGCTCTGCTTATATGCTTGCCTTGTTCTTTCATCATTTACAATAACGCATGTACATGTTCCCACCACTTATCTGCTGTGTATTTCTGTAACCAAAATTTTTCTATCTCCATTTATACTCTCACACTTGCTGTTCTTCAAACATACCACAAATACACCTTCTTCTGCCCCAGTACCTCTTTCCCAGAGGATGATTTTTTGTACCAGGTATCCTCCAGATCACCTCAGCTCTCTGTGAAGCTCTTAGGAAAGTTACAAGGGGAAGACATCTCAGGCAGAAGGAAGAAAGTCCTTCTAAAACCCTCAGCTTTAGAGACAAGAAAACTGGTTTATACTTTCCTTCACTAAACTGTCAAACTACAGGAAACCATAATTTGCTAGAATATAAATGTATACTTTTTCTTCCTCTTTCTTAAATAGCATCTTACATTTAAACACTAGTGAAGGATAACTGGCTGTGTCTGGGAGCACTTTCCCTGAAAGGTGACATCAAAATGTGGGGAGCCAGGTTTCATCAGCCTTACCTTCTAAGTAGTAGACCTGTGCAAGACTGGGTGTGCTGTAAGCCTGGAAAGACTACATCATCTACCTGCCCTAGCTCACGCATCCAAATTTCTCTTAAGACCACTGTGCTGAAGGATATACTCCTTACAGAGCATTATGCATTGCACTTGCCCATATGCAGGTGCTACCATCTTACACTGGAAAAAGCAGGATTTGTGCCACTGGCCACAGAAGTTACTTACCCAGGCCTTTAGACAGTATATAAGCATTACATGGAAATAAAATGTTGTTTCTCCTCTCCCTGAGTTTTTTTTTTTTTCTTTTCAGGTTTGGAGCCCACTGAGATATGTAAGCTCCCATAGCTGTTATCTATTTCAACATTAATGGAAGTAATCTTCCTCATTTATAGTATTAACATGACTGAAAATTTCAATAAAGCTTTTTGACTGTAAATATCATTTAATGCCTCTGTGGGATAGATCTAAACAGCTACATTCAGTAGCTGAACAAGGAACCTCTACAGCATTTATCTTCCAGTATATTGTACTCCCCATGAAGTCTGAAAATTCCACTTTTGCTGTGTCAGTCACTCATTAACAGAATGGAAAATATTAAATTTTGGGGCAGAGATGGGTAAAGTTTGCATTTTGTCCAAATTAAGTTAAACATTTTCTCAGGAATAGCTCTAAATCTTAGAGAGTACATGGGGTACCTGGACCACAGGCAAAGCAAGTGGAAAGGATGCACAACTCCCAGAAAAAACCTAAATAGGTTAGGAGGTGGAAAAGGAGGTAGAAAAGGTCACTGTGTACCTGTATGGAGTATGAACATAGGTGGTATTTTTTTCCAGATTTACAAATGTACTGTAAAATACGTGGCTCATCTCAAAACATTCATTAAATAGTTTCAACTGGTGTAGAAAGATTACTTATTTCTCAAAAGTTAAGTCATTAAAAGGAAAAGAGAGATCTGGAAAAGGAGACCCTACATAAGTATAAATTCTCAGGTTTTCTCTGAATGTCAAATTCATAAAAGTGGATTTAGTATGCAAAAAAAAACATGGGTTACTGTATAGCATAAAACATAAAACATACTGGCATCCTGGCCTGTATCAGAAACAGTGTGGCCAGTAGGACCAGGAAAGTCATCCTTCCCTTGTACTCAGCCTTGGTGAGGCCACACCTTGAATACCATGTCCAGTTTTGGGCCCCTCACTACAAGAAGGACATTGAGTTGCTGGAGCATGTCCAGAGAAGGGTAACGAAGCTGGTGAAGGGGCTGGAGAACGAGTCTTGTAAGGAGCGGCTGAGGGAACTGGGGTTGTTTAGTCTAGAGAAGAGAAGGCTGAGGGGAGACCTAATTGCTGTCTACAACTACCTGAAAGGAGGGTGTAGGGAGGCAGGTGTGTGTCTTTTCTCTCAGGTAACTAGTGATAGAACAAGAGGCAATGGTCTTACGTTTTGCTAGGGGAGGTATAGATTGGATGTCAGGAAGTACTTCTTCACTGAAGGGGTTATCAGGCAATGGAACAGGCTGCCTAGGGTGGTGGTTGAATCACCATCCCTGGAGGTGTTTAAAAGACAGCTAGGTGGGATGCTTGAGGATATGGTTTAGTAGTGGACAGGTATGGTTGGACTCGTTGATCTCAGAGGTCTTTTCCAACCAGGCAATTCTATGATTCTATGATAATTAAAACATTAATATTAGATACTGTATCCATTCATATCAGTTGACATTGAAAATTAGATATTTTACTGAGTTATAGTCATATGTTAATAAGCAAGTTTGGGTTTTTAGATTAGATTTCACTTTTTCTTCTTTCATTCTGCACCTTTTCACATCAGAGCAATCACTTGTAGACTATTAATCTTGTCTTTGAATAGAAGCCAGATATGCAAGAAACAGTGATGAAACATTAATCTTGAAATGCTCAGGTGGAACACTGTATATGTGCATTTTACTTCATAGTAATAGGCTTAGTATGGGACAAATCCTGTGGCTTCAGAGGGCTCTTTGAGAACAGTAAGTGGTTCATTCCCACAGCACAAATAAAGAGCAGCACTGCAGTGCCGTAGGTGATGCAGTCTTGCCCCTGACTAACAGGCTGTGCAGCAGCAGGGAGAAGGCAGAAGGGAGCAAGACAAAAGCAGGAAGAAAGAGAGGAGAAGGGGGAAAGCAGACACACACACAGGCAGGCCAGGGGGATCCAAAACTATTCATGTTTTAGAAGCCTAGGAGGATTTTCCTGATCCCCAGGCCCAGGAGAAAGGAAGCTGTTGCTCAGTCATCCGCAGAGTACCTACCCCACTTGGCAATTTGCTCCACTGTATTGCAGAGCTGTTAAATGAATTTGAAACATACCTCCTCCTGGGGAGTAAGAGAAATTTTTGTTTCTTGCTGTTCTGTTTTCCTAACTTTTCTTTGTATGCTGCTAAAATCAAAACATAAGCTTTGAGATGTCATTATGTAACTACTCTTTTCGTATACTAAGGCACCTGTTTTCTTTTTCTTCCATCACCCATGGAGGCTAAAAAATTGATGAAGTTTAAAAGCGATCAGCCTCATCATTCAGTATTATGCCTAAGTGACACACTTATCTTCAAATGGTGGATTAATCTATTGTTCATATGACAATCTGAATTCCCAAAACACATTGGGCTTAGGGAATACATTTACTTCTGAATTTGAGCACACTGTTTGTGTTCCTAATGCTCTTTTTATTTCACAGAAACACTGAATGGTTGAGGTTGGAAGGGACCTCTGAAGGTCATCTAGTCCAACCACCCTGCTCAAGCATCCTTTTGTTATTGATGTATTTGAAGAAGCTCCTCCTGTTGTCTCTGACCTCCCTTGTCAGATTTGGTTCCAATTGAACCAGGATTTTGTCCAGACAGTTTTTGACCTCCCTTGCCAGAATTAGTTCCAGTTGGGCCTTGGCCTTCCTCATCACATTTCTGCATGCTCTAGTGATGCCCCTATATTCTTCCCAAGTGGTCTGTCCTTGCTTCTACCTCTTGTACACCTCCTGCTTATGTTTGAGTTTGCCAGTAGCTCCTTGTTCATCCACACTGGTCTTCTTCTCCCTTTGCTCAGCTTCTTGCACACAGGGATCCATTGTTCTTCAGCCTGGAGGAAGTGATGTTTGAATATTAACCATTTCTCTTGCACCCCTCTTCTTTCAAGGGTCTGATCCCAGGGGATTCTTCTAAGAATGGGATTCTTCCAAGAAGGTCCCTGAAGAGGTCTAAGTTAGCTTGCCTAAAGTTCAGTGTTGTGGTCTTACTTACTGCCCTGTTTCCTCCCAGCAGGATCCTGAAATCCATAATCTCATGGTCACTACAGCCAAGGCTGCCCCCATCCCTCACATCCCCAACTACTCCTTCATTATTTGATAGGACAAGGTCCAGCAGCACTCCTTTCCTTGTTGGCTCTTCAGTCATTTGTGACAGAAAGTTGTCATCAGTGCCTTCAAGGAATCTCTTTGATTACATTTGACTTGCAGTGTTATTCCTCCAGCAAATGTTGGGGTAGTTGAAGTCACCCACGAGCACCAGGGCCTGCGACTGTGAGGCTACTTTCAGCTGACTGTAAAAGGCCTTGTCCACTTCCTCCTCCTGATCAGGTGGCCTGTAGCAAACACCCACTACAATGTCACCCATGCTAGTCTGACCTTTAATCTTTACCCATAAGCACTTAACCGCCTCATCATTCACCCCGTTTATGGCAACGTTCCAATTGTGCAAGCTGTCCCACCATGTTTCAGTAACTGCAATAAGACTGAAGTCCTGCGTCTGACACAGATCTCTAACTCTTCCTGTTTATTTCCCATGCTGCATGCATTGGTGTACAGACACTTCACAGAGGAATTAGAGCATGCCAATTTTACAGGAGGGGTGAATGAGGATACCCCACAGACATGTTCT
This sequence comes from Antrostomus carolinensis, assembly GCF_000700745.2. Taxonomy (NCBI): domain Eukaryota; kingdom Metazoa; phylum Chordata; class Aves; order Caprimulgiformes; family Caprimulgidae; genus Antrostomus; species Antrostomus carolinensis. Next base: position 18,762 of record NW_010310090.1, on the reverse strand, counting down.
GCAGGCACTTGCTTGGCTGCATTCACTTGCTGGGGTTGCACCCCCTTGAGTTTTGTTTTATTGTTTGGATAATCTCCATATTTTCCATAATTCCCCCCTATCCCCTTCCTTCCTAGTTTAAAGCTCTACTTATGAGGTTGGCCAGTCTATTGGCAAAGGCACTTGTATCTGTATTGGTGAGGTGGATCCCATCACTCCAAAGCAGCTGTTGATCATCAAACCAGGTCCCATTATCATAGAAACTAAAACCCTGTTGCCAGCACCAGTGGCACAGCCAGCTGTTTACTTGGAGAACACACCTACTCCTTGTTTGCAACCCTAACCAGTAGGATTGAGGAGAAAACAACCTGTGCCCCAAGGCACTTGACCACCACTCCTAGGGCTCTGAAATCCCTTTTGATAGTTCCCAGGTTGCTCTTGGTATCACCAGATGCCACATGGAAGAGCAGCAGAGGGTAGCAGTTAGATGGGTGGACCAGACTTGGCAGTCTCTCCTTGACATCTCTGATGCGAGCACCTGGCAGGCAACAAACCTCTCTAGACAAGGCGTCACATCAGAAGATGAGTGCTTCTGTCCCCTGGAGAAGGGAATCTCCCACAACAATCACTCATCATTTCTTCCGAGTGGTCCTGCACGGCACAGAGCCTAGCAGGTCAGTTTCATACTTCGAGGCAATACCCAACTCCTCCTCAGCTTGAAGGGCACTAAACCTGTTTGACAACTGTGTGTCGACAGGAGAAGAAGAAGCCTTATCCTTAACCAGTTGCCAGCATTCATTCTCTATATCCTACTCTATTACCCTCCTTTTTTTCTTAACGGAGGCAGTCAGAATGCTTGGAGCTGACTGACTCACATTAGGAAACCTCCTGGATGGACCCTCATCAACAAACTCATTTGACCCTCAAGTTCTAGAGCCCCATACCTGTTGTGTAAGGGCGGCTTGGAAGGTCCTCAGCACCATGGGTGGCCCAGATGAGAAGGGGATGAAGGGAGCAATATCGATGCAGCACTGTGCTCCCCTTGGCATGCCTTTTCCAGCCCCAGTGTCTCTGGTGATGTAGGCTTTGTGCTCTCTGAACCCTAACCCTAAAGGAATCACTGGGCTGAGTCATGGAATCATAGAATAGCTGGGTTGGAAAAGACCATTACAATCATCTTGTCCAACCGTAAAACTAGCATTGCCAAGTTCACCACTAAAGCATGTCCTCAAGTACCACATCTACATGTGCTTTCAATACCTCCAGGGACAGTGACTCCACCATTTCCCTGGGCAGCCTGTTCCAATGCTTGACAACCCTTTCAGTGAAGATTTTTTTCCTCATATCCAACCTAAACCTCCCCTGGCGCAACTTAACCCCGTTCCTTCTTGTCCTGTCACTTGTTATTTGGGAGAAGAGACCAACACCCACCTCACTACAACTTCCTGTCCTCAGCACCATGGGTGGCCCAGATGAGAAGAGGGTGAAGGGAGCAATATTAATGCAGCACCGTGCTCCCCTTGGCATGCCTTTTCCAGCCCCAGTGTCCCTAGAGATGTAGGCTTTGTGCTCTCTGAACCCTAACCCTAATCTAATCAAATCCCTGTGCTAAGTCTGAGGTCCTCAGCACCATAGGTGGTCCAGATGAGAAAGGCGTTGAGGGAGCAATGTTGATGCAGTACTGTGCTCCCATTGGCATGCCTAAGGATTTGGGAAATGCACAGTGATTGTGTTCATCGGAACAAGGCTACAGGGCTGCAGTGATACGCTTACTTCCACTTTCATTTTTCTGATACAAGACTGATGCTTCATTTGGGGGGCCTTGCCCAAGAGAAGGCTTATGAAAAGTCACATACTGTTCTCTCTGTATTTTGTGCCTTAATGACTATGCAGAATTGTTGTACAGCCTTTGATATGTACAATTAAAAAAGAAAAAAAAAAGAAAAAAAAAAGACTGTATTAGTAACAGAAATTTCTGAGAGAACTGAGGCTCCCGAGCTTGCTTACGCCTGCAGGGAGGTGGGGGATGACAGATATTGCTGACATTTGCTCTTGGATATCATTGAAATGTGAAACAGAAATGGCTCGTGAAATGTATATTACTTTCTCCACAGCACTGGAAAATAACACTATTTTTTCCAAATTATACATAAAAATAAAAGAACACTTCATGATAGCTGCTTTCCACAAAGCTCATATAAATGGTTTCTAGCCATCACTGTCTGGCCCAAAGCTTAATTCCACTGAGCTGCTGAGAATAAAGGATAGTGATTAAAGGAATACAGTGCCACTTCAAACACTATTTTTGTGGTATAGCAGGAACAATATCATAGATCAGCATCCCTAATGTATTTTGGAATGCCAGTATGTGGTTGCAGCATACCCCAACCCAGAAATGTGGCTGGGAGATTGTAGTCTACGTTTGTCTATATAGTTTAAAGCTACTGGTTTCATATAAAGCTGCACTGATCTGATTTTAATACCTTCCAGCACAGAATGTGCTGGATCTGATTTCCAATGCTGAATTGCAGTAACAGGCTGAATATGCAATTCTGCTGAGCTATCAGGCAAAATTGAGTATTTCAAAGACTATTTTCCCTTCCAAAATACAAGTGCCTCTGTCTGTCAGCCTCTCCTCTGGATAGATATAGTAACTCCCTCTTTTATTTGAAGATGTTTTCTTGATTATGAAATCTAAAAGACTCACTACATACTATAACTTTTACTTTACAATCCAGGCAATGATGTAAACACACAAGTTAACTCCAAAAAAACCCCTAATGAACAACTTTTCTTTGCATAATTTCAGAATTTTGGAGAATATCAGCAATAAAGTATGCAATATTATATTTTTAATTTTCATTAACTATATTCTTTTTGATAAAAAAAAATCTTCACATCTTACTCTTATCAGACGTTGCTCAGGCTTTTACCTTAAATTCCCTTTGGTAACATCCAGCTTGACATATACCTGAGAAATGCCCCACCTAAAGCGATTTATAAGTTCAATTTTACAGCTTGGTTGACTTTTTGGAAAACTTTAATAGCTTTTATGCAGTGTCCCCTCAGACCTAGTTGCAGCACTTCGATCAATTTCCTTCCAAGACTGGCCAATGGTCACCACAAAATAAATCTGTTAGTCATGACTTAGGTTTCATAAACAAGTTCCAAAAAAGAACATTTCACTTGAGAGAGTAGTTTTTTTAAAATTAAAATAATCACAGTAAATAAACAGTTTTCATTTTCCTGAACTAAAAAGAATTCCAATGGATTTTCAGCTATACTCCAAATGTCCCATTAATGTTTTTGCTTTCCCATTTCCCCCACAAGCTTTATCTATTAACCTGTTCTATGATTGAAAATTTTGTCACAGCTAAATAAAGAGACTCACAAGTTTCACCTACAGCAGCCAGTTGTAAATTTCTGATTATGAGAAGAAACTCTCTGCATTCCGTATCTGATTCAGATTTTGCTTTTAATAACAGGAACTGCAATGTACATACTTTCAGAAGCAAAATGAGCGAAAAATGAATAAAGCGATTTGAGAACAACTCAAGACAGAGAGAAGTGCTATTAATTTCAGTGGGAGGGAAAGGCTCAGAGAGATGACAGCAATGTAAGTAGGGACAGGGTGATGCTCTTGGGTTCCAGTCCAAATCTTTCAGACCCAGTGCTCTAAATGAGAGTCCAAAGTCTAAATTTAGGTGTCTAAAATTAAAACTGCCTAAGAGGTCAACCATTTGTATCTTCCAGTTAATTTAAGAGACCGTACAGTTACTCAGTTGTGTGAAACAACAAATCACTAAGTGTTTACACATAGAACTCATGTCCTAAGTTTAAGGGCACAGGTTTAACATACAGTAATTTTCTAGACTCCATGCATCAACTTTTCCCAAAGTTAAAATTTTTTCCTCAAATACAGAGGTCTCCTTGCTCACAGTATTCTCAATATTAAAAATATTCTTCCAGAAATAACACAGCATGCTTACTCAGGCTGACAAGTTAGATTCTTCATTTAGCATAGTCAGTAATATAACTGATCAACACATGTATTAAGCAGCTGTTCCCTTCCAGTTTTTATGTTTGGCAAGTATCCCCTATACACTCCCTTACTCCCCAGTTAAGTGATCTATCAAGGGAAGAATAATGTACAATTCAGAATCTGAATATTAATCCTCCAAATATTCAGTAAACTACAGTTGAGAACTGTCGAAAGTTGTAGAATTGCCACTGAGGGAAGATACAATGACAGGTTAATAGGATGTGGACATTTACAAAACGTCTCATTCCAAAGGCCTGAAAAGCATTTGATTTTAAAGAGGCTTTTTTTTTTTTTTTTAACCCTCCTCTCTTCTCAGTCTTTTCAGTAATTTTTAACAGAACTACAAAATAGAAAGCATTTTCTTGCCTTTCCCAAGCAAGGAAGAAGCAGCCTTAGAGACAGATTAGAAAGATGACATCTATGATTAGGTGAGAAATCTATTGGGGACTTCATTTCTATCCCGTTTCTGCTACACGCATCAAAACACAATCCACTGGCTCACTGTGGGTTTTACCTGCTCTTTTAGAAGATGCGGAGCTGCTGCATATCCTGGATACAGCACCTGACTCTAGCTCAAGCTGAAGAGAGACATGCTGTTAGTATCACACATCTGCACTTCAGCACCTGATGTATCAGTCAAGATGCTGATTATCATAATATCATTTTACAAATATTCTTTATGAGGCAGAAAACATTATAACAATGAGAGATCTTAGATAATAAACCAATAACCACACAGCCACTCAGCAGGAACCTAATTCCCCTTCCAGTGCCAGGTTTGCTACAAGAAATGTCACATAGTCTTTGTTTCTACAAGACCATGAATGTCATATACAAAACTATCTGTGACAGTTCAATCACATCTTGCAACCATGAGGTTATTTTCATTCCAGGTCGTATAAATGACCCAAAAAATGAAGTGCGGGTTTTTTTGTCAATTAAATTGCCAATCCTTGCTGCTAATGATCTTTATATTAAACAGTATATTTCCCTGTTCAAAATAATAAAAAATTTACCTTTATAAGAATACACATTCTGTAACTTCAAAAGCTTTCTTGCTTCTCAAGAAATTTCTTTCCCCCACAGGAAAAAAAAGACAAAACCTCAAGGGGGGGGCGGGGCGGGCAAAAGGCAACTTGAGTGTACTGTGCTTGTAGTATGCAAATACCCTTCCTCATCACCTTATGAAAAAGCAAGTAGTTTTACAGGGGATGGAGTTAGATGTAAGTTAGCTTCTTTGTCTTTCTAGGATGACAAAGAAGTTTTTATTGAAAATGTAAAATTATAGGGCTTAGGTTAATGCACTAAATTATGCAAAACATCTAGAAAGCATTCAACTCACCATTAGCAAGTAGCTACCATAATACTTTCTCTCCCTTTGACTGAAGTAGTCTAGACAAGCTACTACTATATCCCACAATTTTCACATTTCCTGTGATTGAACAACAACAAATAATAATAATAATAAAAAAAAATCAATAAAACATTTTGGTACAGCTATAACTTCCAACAGATGTGGATTTTTTCTTTATTTCTAAGCGTATGCATGAACCCTAAGCAAAAAGTCATTGGCAGCAAAACATTTTAAAAAACCTTGTGTTTAGATGCTTTATCACAACTAAGATAAACTATATACAATAGCTGCTAAAGTTACATTTTGCTAACAGTAAGGAAACTGTTTATTTGAAACAATAAATAGACCATATGTTGCTTGGCTGTCTGGTAATCCACACTGAAAATATCTGACATGAGAAATGTCTTGAAATTTTGAGGAGAAACCTGAAGATTATTATGGGATTATGGCACTCATACAAGAACACTAGAGTGGTTCTAGAAGTATATTATGCTTTAGTGCAAAAAACCAAAACAAACAAAAAACCACCCATGTTGCAACATTAGAACAAATCCAAACAAATTCAAAGAAAACCCACACTGAAGAGCATAAAAAAAGCCCTGTATCATTCACTCCCTAAAAATAGTATTGCCTCCCAAATCTCCCTTGGGAAGTCAAAAAGCCAGAACTTCACTATATGATACATTCCCACTGCATTCCCTGCTGTGAGCTTAGGACAGACAGCTGAAAGAGAAAGGAAGGTCCTATGGAAAAACTTATGCTGAACATCAGCAGTAGCAAGCTATCCTGTTCTAGATATACATGCGCACACAGAGGTGTGTACATGTGCATATATACATGTGCACATATATATATTTATTCTATCGTAAGTGTATCTATCCACCACAAATACAGAGAAGGCTTATTGTCTAGAATGCGAGTTTTATCTTTGTGTAAAGGATGATATATTACTTCTCCAAGGGTTCCTGACCCCTTTTCTCTAGTTGATTTAATTTAAAAAAATTAAAAATAAATTTAAAAAATAGAACATCTCTTTTGGTTCTGCCATGGAAGTAGAGCATATTGCCTGAGAAATACTTTGTGAACTTCCTTCCAAATCAAACAGCGAAGGTGCTTTTGATCAGCACTGTGTTAAGTATATGTTTTGTGACTACTCCTTTGTTTTCAGTCAGCAGCACAGTTCTTGGAGCTGGCTGAAACATTCTCAGTAAAATTTGATACTTCAGCAGCAGAAAGGATGCTAAACCAACAGAAGAAACAATCAAACTCCATATTGTTTTCTCTTGGGAAACTGGACATGCAGATAAACCACTGATTCAAATAAATGAGTAGAACCAAAAGCTCAGGAAACAGTGCAAGGAAAGAGTCAGAGATTAATATCTGTTCCTTGGAGAGCCTATGACATGAGAAAATAAAGACGTTTCTACATCTCTGAAGCTATTCTTCATATTCCAAATGTTTTGTCCTCCAATATCCTGAAATGCAGAAATAATAACCGGAGAAAGTACTGTGTTGCATTTACAATGCAATCCAAGTCCATTAATATTTACTTCAAATATACAAGTATTTTAATCATAGAAAAAAGTTTTGGAATGGTAAAAGTGAGATGCACAAGCAGTGGTTTTGGACCTTGAACCACCCAAAATGCTTTCTGGTTCCGAGGTCAGTTACCTCCAGATATGACTTAACAGCCAGCTAGACTGCTGCCTCTGAAAAGTGAGGGGAAACTTGACCCTCCCCCAATCCAGCAAAGGGACACCCTTACATTAACCATGTAGGAAGCAACAAAGAAAAGGTCATAAACAAAAAGTCGGATGAAAAGCTAAAAAGAAATAATAAAATTTCACAATAAGAACAAAGATATTTTCTTGCTACTACTAGGTCACTATCCTTTTTTAAATTTTTGCCTGTATGTTTCTACACATATAGGAGATAAAGGAGTCTTTTGCATGATTAAAGGACTGTAAAGCTACCTGAAATTCGTCATGTGAACTACTGCAGCATGTGAAAGAGAAGATCTCCAAACACTGTAAACCCTGAAATTGTCACAAGATGTAAACTGACAGTCAAGTCATATGCTGTCCCTCCTGTTTCAGCATCAGCCCATGTTTGGATTCTGTTTCTACCAAGTAATCTTAGAAATTCAGTTCCTGTAAGAAAGATGCAAAAGACAGATATTCATATTAGTCAAGATCAGAGACTATGACGAGGTGAATGAAGATCTTCCTAAGGGCACCAAACATAGTTTTTAGCGTAAGTACATTAGTTGCTGTCACAGCTAAAATAACAGGTTCAATTGCAAATACTAACAAGCAGTAGATAATTGGGCATACATGTGCATCTGTGGGTGAATATCTGAAACTGAATTTTGAACTCTCAAGCAGTAGCAGAAAACTGGTACTTGCTCACTGCAATCTGTACAGGCTGCTTGTAAACTCTGATAACACCTGGACTAAACAGAAGGGTCACATGCTGAATTCTCCAATTAACACAGAGGCAGAACGTGCAATTAAAAGGCTAGCTCATATATTGTGTTTCTGCACACTGATTATTTAGACTGGGGAAAAATGGGAGATTAGGTGCCAAAAATAAGGATTCCCGGAAAGTAGTAGTAGTCCCGGAAGAAGAGGAGGCCAGGAAAGATCATGACTGGAGAAGAGACTCTGGAAGTGACGGTAAATTCTGAGATATCAGATATGCACAGAGACAAATGAATGCCAGGGGATGCCCAGGGACCGTGACCAGTGCGTTCAAGATTGGTAACTACAAGGACATGCACAGCACAAACCAACCACAACTTTCTACTCAACTTTCCCAAACTAGCGGTGATGTCCCTGCTGGGAAGGGAAGTCAAGTCCTAGCAAATGCAGTGCTGGTAGCAGAGCAGGTGACTATGCAAAATGAAGTGTGATAAAAGCATAAATCTTGTTGGTTCTTAAATAAACCCCAATAAGCAGCTCCACAACACAGTGGTTTTAGCTCTGTCTCACCTCTGGCAGCTGTAATGCTCAAGTTTCCTGTTAGTTATGCTTAGCATGCTGTGGCCTACCTTATGAAAAGTACTACCTATTTACAAAAGTTTAAGCACATTTTATTCATCATTTACAAAACAGAAACACAAAAAGAAAAGAAGAAATCAAACTCCCCCCAAACCAGAAAACATTTAAACAATACAAGTTGATAACTGCAAGTCTCAAACTGAAGTTTTGCATTGCAATCACAAAAGTATTTTAATAGAAAATGGAAAGCACATTCTTTCAAAAGAAAAATTCACTTCATACTGCAAGTTGCTGCTACCTCATGGAAAAGTGCAATCTACCAAAGTAAAAAATGAAACTAAAAGTTTACAATTAATAATAAAAAAGTTATGAATCCATGGAAGGGTATCAAAGAATTAAATTTTATTTCACGATCTGCATTCCATGTATCATGGAAGGAAGCAGGCAGAAGTATAAAAGACTAGACAAAAAAAGAGCATCTTAGTCTCTTGAGAGTTCATTTTATGCTGTAATTGGTGAAGAGCCTCTCTAAAAAGGTTAAAAATGCCGTATTAATTTCATTAGGAAAGCTCCCATGGCATATTAATTTAGTTTCTAGCACTGTTATTTTATCTTTTCAGATACACAAAAATCCAAGGAGGTAATTTCATTAACGGTAAAGATCTGAGAAAGGCAGCTATTTTAAACAGATTGGTGAAAACTCAGCTTGGAAGCATGCATGTTTATTAATATACTATCATTCTCCTCTAATTAACAACACTGACACACAAGAGCTAGCAGGCTCTGCTATTGAAATCATGTTATCCTCAAGGCCTCTGTATCTGCAAAGACTGCATGAACAGCTCTCAAAAGATTAATGACCTACTCCTTTACTTAAGGCAGATACTCATCTTCAGTGATCGCGTATAAACTCTGAAGCTGAGCATGAAATTTAACAACTGTCCTAGCTTACAATGCTAAGAAAGAAGACTTCTTACTCCAAACACTTGCTACACGGTATACTGTTGTTAATTCTGGACATATAAAATACTTTAAATACCAGTTTGTACAACAGCATTGGCAGCTTCTCCATTCTGGCCCTGATTCTGTAATCAGACTTAAACATGCAGGCCTCCAAATCTACCTACAGTCTCATTAGTTAGTAGAAGTCGACAGGAGCTTTTTATCTTAAAATAAATTTATAAAATGCAAATAGACAGAAAGCAAGTTCTAGCTAAATAAGTACATAGATGCTTATAAATCTCACACTCTCTTACCAGTTTTACAAATACATATTTTGTACATTTTAGGTCATGATAATTCTAAAACCTGTATACACTAACATCTCAACTATTAACACACAAAACTTAGATGTTCTGTTGCAAAACAATCAAAGATTCACCAAGCGACTGAACCTCAGAGCTACAGTCTGCTTTCTGTAACACGCGGTCAACTTTATCAAATCCTGCGACATTTACATACATAGGAAGATGTATTCCAGAAGAACACATTACTTTGTTTACAAACTACTAGTAATGTATTTAAAGGAAATGTGCTTATTCTTAACTGTAATATATGTTTCCTGTAATACTATGAAATCCTGCTACTAACTTTTTCTGTAAATACAAACATTCTCATCTTATTTAACATGCACTATATGCAGTGACCCAATTTAACAGTGCAAGGCTTGAAGAAAAGAAGAGCTGTTAGGTCCACAAAAACATAACATCACTACATTCCAGCCAAACAAACAGTGGGAACATGCAGAAGTAACACCAAAGGAACACTGCATATTATTAGCAGCTCTATCCATCCAGGTATTTTATTAAATGGGTGATAAGCTTTTATCTTACCAGGCTGCTCAAGAATTTATAAAAATTTTTTAAAAAGCAACTTTTTCTGGCTAACTATGGTAGGATTAGCTACTTCCCTACTTCAAAAAAAGGTTTAAAGATCTCTACAAGTTTTTAATAAATATTTTTGCTATTTGGCAATAAGTCATTCTTCTAGAACGTATGCCTATAAATCTTCAGCTACAGTTTCATCAACCTTTACCTTTTCTTTCAAATATTTTGATAGCCCTTGTAACTATATACTTATATATAATTTTATATATACAGCTACTGCATTTCATTTGCTTTGTAACTTAAGCTGGATGATCAAATAAAGGTCACATTTTGCATAAACAACTGTACAGGAAATTAAGTTCTGCTTTGGCGTTTTTACCGTCACAACACTAGAAAACTCCATTCTTACTGTTGCATTTAAAGAAAAAATGAAATGGATTGTGTGTTGTGCTCATTATCTCAAATTATACAATTATAATTAACACCACATTAAATTTCTCACAGTATGGTTATAAAAACTAGCATAAAAAAAAGCTAGCATAATTAGGGTTTCACTTATTTAGAGATTTTTTTCATCTATATCTCAGGATTTACTGTACAGCACTGAATCAGTTATAAAATTACCTCCTCTTAAGACCATGAAATATACTGTACAATAGTGGGAAGGCACAGTTTTCCTGAATTTTTTTTTATCTTTCTCTCAACATAATGTATTTTCCATAGCCATATCCAAGAAAGAGATCGCTTGCAGATAAACATCACCAAGAAATCACACCTACATGGCAAACTATTTCGTACAGTTACATTTTGCCCCACTTTAAAAGTGAATATACTAACATGACATCATTTTAAGCAGCACAAAATGGATTCTTTTTTTCCATAGATGTCAGTCATGAGAAGTGTTTTAAAACATCTGGGACTTAATCTGAAGCTCTCTAACAGCAAAAGATTGTGTTTTCCAGGTGTGTACAGAGTAACAGTAACAGTAGAGAGCTGGCCATTGTAGCATTGTGGCCACTGTTTTAGCATTTCAGGCTTGAAAAGTATCTTACTGCCACAACTATTCCTGTGGCAGGATGACTCTCAAGGAATTTGTTACAGACAGAATCATTTTCTCCTCTATTAATAAGTCTCAGATTTGTGAAGCAAAAGGGCTCACAGAAAACATATCTATACATATGTTATTATAACTTCTATAAGATAATAATTGGAGTAAAACCAGTCACAGGGTTATTTCTACCCACAATGACATACAGAATGCAGAGTAAAATTATGTGCTCTTCCAACCTTTTCCTCACAAAAAAAAGCATTTTCTTATGAAGGTAAGCTTTATTATGAAATCCAAAGGGTATTTCATATTTTTCTTTGATAGCTCTAAATAAACATCTACTGACAACCAATTGGCTTCAGAAATATCTTCTCTCATAAGTACATATTCCTCTATTTATACTGGATAGGAAAATATTTTATATGAAATATGAGGCATGTGGAATGAACGCTAACAACTGAATACCTCTTGAAGGAAACATTTCTCCCATTTTAATGTAAGGCATATTTTAGGAGACAAAATTGGAGGAAGAAAAATGATAATGGCTCTGTTTTTCAAATTCTCTATCAAAGAAAGTCAAGAGATTATCAGCTAGATGCAACTATCTCATCAACTCCAGATACTTACAACTGAGCTGCTCAGGCATGACTATTCATCTCCTGTGGTAGCAAAAGGCAATGATTTATATTGCTGTGTTAATTGAGGACTACATTTCACTAGTGCAACATTTTGTGCTCATAAGAGCTTATCTCAAGCACCTGATCTGCATTAGCACTAAGGGAGATCAGCCAAAGTAGCAATACCTCAACTGGATGCACATTCATTGGGTTTTCCAGTATGACTACACATTGCTTATCTGCTGAAATGAGCATATCATCTCTGCAGTCAGAGTGCTACCCGGCCTGCAGATAGGCAATGCATCATATCAGTAAGGCACATGTGCCAGTAAATCTGCGTCTTCAGACTTGATTTAAAGATGATTCCCCCATGTGTAATAACTAATGAATAGTTTGTAGCATGTATTTATAATAACAAACAAGGCCCGTTCAAGCAGACCTGGATCCCATTGCAAAATTGTTGCTAATTCTCCAGTCTCAAGTCCTGAGATTCAATTTCCAACTTACTAGCCTCTGACTCATTTTCTTTTGCCAGTTACAGGGTTTCTCACTTTGAAGGGTAAAGGGACTGAGAAAAGAATGTGGAATGAGTGAAGCAATAGAAAAAGGACATCTCCTGTTACAAAGACAATGTAGTCCAGGGAGAGACAACATAATGATAATTGTTACAAACAAAGCTCTAAGACTTCATGGTGCTACTCTTTCTTCTGCACGTGCTTTTATCTATCAATGTAAGAAGACATTTTGAACAATGCAGAATGATAAAAACATGTTGTCGTCTAGGAGGCACTACAGACTTCTACATGGGGCTTACTCAAGAGAATCTTTTTTATTGAAGAAGGAGAAAAAACTGTCACTTTTATAGAACACTTTTTTTCACAGCCTTTAGTTTCCTCCTATTCTTGCCAAGAATAAGCATCCTTTTATTAATCCTGATTAAATTCTGTTTTGAGGATCTACAGTCTGCCTATACACTAAAGAATATATCTACCTTTGTATTTCCTGTCCACATGTGAACTTTATCTACAGGTTGTATATTCTATCATTATTTCTGTTCAAATTACATAAACCTGCTTTCCCTTTATACTCTACCTTTCCTTTAATTCACCTCTACTTTTCCTGAGACAAAGATAGAAAGAGTTATTTAGAGAGATATGGGAGGTGATTTCATTGCTTCATGCTTAATTATAGTTTAATAAATCAATGCTTTCTTTACACTAAAATAATCTTTTCCCATTACCACAATGTTATTTAATACACCTGTACGTCCTCCTTTCGTCTGGAACTGACAATATAACAGCTCTAAGACTTAAAATAGAAGCTACTGGGATATTAAATATTCTCAGGTGAGATATGGGCAAGTTTCTGGCAAGGGATAGTAGATCTCAGACTAAGCGTTCCTGACATCTCCCATCTGTGCCACTTTGGTCTGGGTTCTGTTCTCAGGTAAGTATGTTATTCCGATTAGAGCGAGTGTGCTGTCGGATCTGTATCTGAGTGTACAGTCTGATAGCCTGTGTTTGCTTCTACTGTTTGCTGCTTAGTACAGACTGAATCTAACTAATCAATTCAAGTTTACCACCGTCGAGAACCTGTTCTCTACACTAATCTCAGTGCTGACAGGGAAAACTATTTAACACAGGATAAAAGCTCCTTTGCAGTATCTCGGAAACTCTGAATGCAATATAAGTGTTTGCACAAAATTTAATGAGTATACACCTAGACACATATAACAGGATCACTTCCTCCATGTTCTTGCTCAGCAATTTCCAATAGGGTATAAGTACCTGATAGAGTCACTTACCAGTAACACAGAAATTACTCATTCCAACCAAGAGACAGAGCAATCCACATCAGGGACTGTTTTCCACACTTTGTTTCTTGTTGCAATAGATTTCAAAAGAGAAGGAAAAAGCTAATCAAGTAAAGATATAACCTGCTGTACAATCTTATCTGGCATTCTTTTAGTCATGACTGGCATCGTTTGAGACAGACAAAACCCTTCCCAATGTCAGCCTCCAAATTAAAGTTCTGTCATTACTGTGCTCTGAGCGTCTATCTAGGCACGGACTGTGGGGCATAGTTGTAGCCCTTCTTTGCTGGAAGAGTGCTGCTGAAGAAAGTTATACTTACTGCACTATTTAGAAAGTAATTAGAGTAGAAGAGAGTAAAGTGACTTAATAACAAAGATGAAAGCTGTAAGAAAGGCCTCTACTCCAATGCCCTTGTTCTTAAGACCAGAAGTAGTCTGTGGAATGATGAACTGTCAGTCACTCACTCACACATTTAACGTTTTGACAGTACCAATACAGTAATTTTAGCCTGGTTGCTCTGTGTTACACAGAGCAAAGGAATTTGTTCAATATTTTTT